>NC_091282.1:247254311-247489311 GCF_032444005.1 Ranitomeya imitator
GATAATGCAAGGGAAAAAGCATAAATTTTTTTTTAATGATAATGCTATTTAACTATTATAAACAAGTAAAAAACTGTTCATTTACATTATAAAAGAAAATGTAAGAAACTTTTTTTTATTGATTTTCTTTGCAAGTAATGCATGTTGGCTTTGCTACAGAGTGTTCATCGCAAATGGGTTTCACACAAACCACACAAGACTTTCTAGTCTTGCGTTGTTTTCGCCTCAGGTCTCTGCAGACATAGCAACTACCAACAACAGGGGAGGGTCCACGACTACCATGAGGTATTTTGGGGCCAGCTGCTGGCTGCGATGCTACCACAATGCATCGTCCAAGCACCATTTCTACTGCACCTCGAAGAAAATGGTTTCTCATTATCATTTTGTTTGTACTACGATCTTCAATTGCAATCATACACAGCTGATTTGCGAGATCTTTCAGGAACTTTCTTCGTTGATCCTTTGCCCTGAAGCTTGGATTGTGTTCTCTGTAGATGATGTAGGATGCTAACCCACTGACATCAATCATATTGTAGAAAAATGCCAAAGTCCAACGTGATGTTCGTCGTTTCACAGTGTACTCTCCCAACATTTTATCCATAACATCAACGCCACCTTTTGTTATGTTGTAGTATTTTATTATCTCTGGCTTGGCTGCTAGTGTCTCTTCAACTTCTCCCGTCATGTGCATAGATGATAGAAGCACGACTGATTTGTTCTTCTTTGGTACATATGAACAGACTGTTGCATCATGATTGTAGGCAAAATTTGTCGAGTATACAGGCCTTTCTTTGGCAGGCTGCATGTTGTTAGGTAGGAACCTTTTGTTTTTTCTCACTGTACCAACTAGTGTCATGTTCCAGGAGTTCAATACCTTAGCTAGTTCCATGGTTGTAAAGAAGTTATCGGTGGTGACATTTCTTCCAGAGCCTTTATACGAGCTCACTAGGTCCAATACTGTTCGTTCTCCAATGTTTACTTGTCGAGGACCATCAGTTGGTTTCCCAGTGTAGAGCTGACCTTGTAAAGGGTAGGCATTTGATGAGTCACAAGCCCAGAAAATCTTTATGCCATATTTAGCTGGTTTTGAAGGTATATACTGGGTAAATTTAGTATGACCTCTAAATGGAAATAATTGCTCGTCGACGGTGATACAATGATATGGCTTGTAGGCTCTCTCCAGATTACTGTTCAGCATTGTCCAGATGTCCCGTATTGGTGCAGCTTTATCTGTTTGCACACGTTCTGCACGTGTATTTTCGTTGTCAAACCTGATAAATCTGAGTATCATCTTGAAGCGGTCACGAGACATGGCTGCACGTATAAGAGGCAGAGCAGCAACATTCCACATTTCCTCCAGATTCTCTTTGTTGGCTCTGTGCACACCAGCAGCAATCAGTATGCCCAAAAATGCATGAAGTTCAGTTTCAGTAAATTGCTTGAATGTTTTTTGTGGTGGCCGTTTGGAAGAATCAGGAAAACGTTGTACCAGTTCGTTGTTGTAAGCATCACAAACTCTCTTGGCCTTTCGATTCGTTTCCCATAATATGATGTCACACATCTCGGGAGTCATGATGGACTTGAATAGCTCTTTTGCTGTATATAGGTTGCTGATTGCTGCAGGGCCACCTCTTTGTCGTAGGACATTACGAGATTTTGTTTGTGCATTTGGCAGTGGATTACTGCACCATTGAGTTTCATCCTTAGCAGTCCAAATGTCGCCTGCACTTTGAGGCACAGAATCATCCTCAACACTTTCGTCTGATTCGTATTCATTTTCATGCTCTATGACCATTTCTTGTTCAATGTCTGAATCTTCTTCAGTAACATCCACTTGTGGTACATAGTTTTCATCATCAGATGGAACATATGGTTCATCCTCATGCTCAGAATCAGATTCTTCTAGCATTCGCATTATTTCGTCAGACGTAAATCTGTAAATATGAAAAAATGTAAAATAAATAATTTTCCGAAATACTACATTATTGGCTTTTCACAAAATTATACTAACCTGCAAACACGTTTTCTTGGATTATGGCGGAAACTAGATCCAGCATTACTATCACTCATGATGACTTGCTAGATGAATTTTGGCTTCGTATTTTGTGCTGAATATAAATAAAACATCGTAAAACAATATGTAGATACTAATTATTATCCATTTTTCGTATAAAAATTACACCTATAGTGATAAGTTTCATACAAAATATATGTAAGCCAAGTCCAGGCTGAAAGACAATTTGACTGTTCTGTCCCCACATAATGAGAATAAAGGTATAACTGGCTGTTAGATGCTGTGAGACTTTCCTACCTTCGTTTCCAAGAAATTGAAGACTTCACAAGCCTAGAAATGTGTGCTCACAGCAATGAGATGAACAGCAAAATGGCTAATGAGAGGAGGGAGGCAGGAAGACAAGTAGAAGCCACTCCCAGTTTGAATTAACTTAATTGACAGCAACATAAGTGACCAGTAACAACACTGAACAATAGATATCAGCATAACATTTGTAGCTGAATGAACTTTAGTTTCTGAAACCAAGTAAAGTCTTCCCACAGTGGAGGTATATGTGAAGGTACAATTGTACCTATGCAGCCTGTTAAGGTTGTAAAATTATGCAGCCTGACAAGGGTTAATAAGCCTTACCATATGAAGTCAGACAGTAAGAGATCATGCAGATGTTCAGTGGGCAAGGACCACTCATGGGTCTCTTGACCCCCCGAGTAGAAATATAGGAGGCTGTCACATCTGGGTTGGGAGAGACACGGCCAGTCCATGCATTGTGGTCTGAAACTGGACCGAGATCCACAGACATCTGCTTGAACGCTTACTTATTTGGTAGCTATGTAATATAGGAGGCATTACAGCACATGCTTTCTATGTGGATGAGTAGGAGTTGGCAAACCCTTTTCCCAGGGAGCATTCGCTGGCCTGAAAATCCGCCTCTGCAAAGTTTGTATTCTCCACAAGAGAAAACGGCACTGCTGGGGAAGAGTAACCGCTTCCTCCATCTGCTAAGTCACCCACAAACTACCTGCAGGACTGGTAAAAATGCAGAGGTAATTTGGGGAATAGAGACACAGATGTGCCATACTATTGCCTATGCAAATATGAACATATCTATAAATTGTCAGGGATACCTGATAATTTGCTGCATGGAAAATGATCTATACTAACCCTCCATACTATATTATTTATTGAATTGAAGCACTGAGACATCAGGGAAGAACTGAACATCAGGCATAAATAATAAATGTCCAGCACTGCATTGCTACTATGGATCAGGATTGCAGAACGGGCTAGGGTAACATTTAAACTGTACTTCTGTTTGGACATGGTGCAGTATACATCTGAGCAAAGTGGTGCAATGTCTTTTCTCTTGTCAATGTCTTGTTTCTTCAGAGAGGAAGACTATTAAACCTCTAGTGCCACTTAGAGGAAGTAGCAATCCTAAAAGTCAATGTCGACCCTTAAAGGAGCCTTGTCACATGACAGGATAAAAGCTTTTCGGGCAACATCACATTACCTTTTGGTGTCCACACAAGTGTTATCACCATGACCTGAATGTTACCAGCACCAAACAAAATGTGTAGACTTTGCATATTTCCTATGGATTTGTCTGCAGCATAATGCAGTAATAGCAATATGGATGGGATTTGAAAAAACTCTACATGTTGCAGATATTTTCTACATGTGAATTAACATGCAATGAAGATTTTCAAGTCTTCTGCTTGCCAATTCTTTTTATGGAATACGTTGCCTTCACTCATGCAATGCACAGGGTGAATCCTGCAGCATTTCCATAAAATCCATGGCAAACCCTGCATGTAACACGTGGATTCTAATGCAAATTTGTGGTGATCTTGCAGGCAAATAAAAAGTGTACCTCTTGGTTTGGATCAAGATGCAGTCACATATCTACACTATGCAGCCTGTGCTCAGACCACAATACCTGGCCTGACTGTATGTCTCCTGACCTGACGTCAGGGCCGTATTTAGAGTTTCTGCTGCCCTAGGCACTTTTAGTGCTGCCTCCCCCATTGGTGAGTATGACACTATCGGCAGTGACTTTGGCAAGAATCGCTGTTGTGAAAGTCGCCTTTTGCAGCAGATTGGGCAGTTTTTCTGCATCTGCCACGTAACGGATCACTTACGGCAACACTGGGTTTGGTTTCATTCATTCCCTATGGGATTTGCGGTACTTGCTGTGATCTGGGAAATGCGGTACCATACCTCCCAATTTTTGAAGAAGGGAAAAAGGTGTAAAGGTTACGGCGCACTATGTGCGCCGCGGTAAATTTTAGGCCACGCCTCTGACCACACCCATTTCACAACTAATCACACCCATATCCATGTCCCAACCACAGCCATTTAGCACTGCTGATCACACTGTTTCATATACAATAATTAAAACCAAAAAAATATGGCCACGCAATGCTCCATACTGTATAATGGCCACACAGTGCTCCACATACTGTATAATGGCCCCACATGATGCTCAATACTGTATAATGACCGCACATGATGCTCAATACTGTATAATGGCCGCACATGATGCTCCATACTGTATAATGGCCGCACATGATGCTCATTACTGTATAATGACCTCACATGATGCTCAATACTGTATAATGACCGCACATGATGCTCAATACTGTATAATGACCGCACATGATGCTCCATACTGTATAATGGCCGCACATGATGCTCCATACTGTATAATGGCCGCACATGATGCTCAATACTGTATAATGACCTCACATGATGCTCAATACTGTATAATGACCTCACATGATGCTCAATACTGTATAATGACCTCACATGATGCTCAATACTGTATAATGACCTCACATGATGCTCAATACTGTATAATGACCTCACATGATGCTCAATACTGTATAATGACCTCACATGATGCTCAATACTGTATAATGACCTCACATGATGCTCAATACTGTATAATGACCGCACATGATGCTCCATACTGTATAATGGCCGCACATGATGCTCCATACTGTATAATGGCCGCACATGATGCTCCATACTGTATAATGGCCACACATGATGCTCCATACTGTATAATGGCCCCACATGATGCTCAATACTGTATAATGGCCGCACATGATGCTCAATACTGTATAATGACCTCACATGATGCTCAATACTGTATAATGACCTCACATGATGCTCAATACTGTATAATGACCTCACATGATGCTCAATACTGTATAATGACCTCACATGATGCTCAATACTGTATAATGACCGCACATGATGCTCCATACTGTATAATGGCCGCACATGATGCTCCATACTGTATAATGGCCACACATGATGCTCCATACTGTATAATGGCCCCACATGATGCTCAATACTGTATAATGGCCGCACATGATGCTCAATACTGTATAATGACCTCACATGATGCTCAATACTGTATAATGACCTCACATGATGCTCAATACTGTATAATGACCGCACATGATGCTCCATACTGTATAATGGCCACACATGATGCTCCATACTGTATAATGGCCGCACATGATGCTCCATACTGTATAATGGCCGCACATGATGCTCCATACTGTATAATGGCCGCACATGATGCTCCATACTGAATAATGACCACACATGATGCTCAATACTGTATAATGACGTCACATGATGCTCAATACTGTATAATGACCGCACATGATGCTCAATACTGTATAATGACCGCACATGATGCTCCATACTGTATAATGGCCACACATGATGCTCCATACTGTATAATGGCCGCACATGATGCTCCATACTGTATAATGGCCGCACATGATGCTCCATACTGTATAATGGCCGCACATGATGCTCCATACTGTATAATGACCACACATGATGCTCAATACTGTATAATGACGTCACATGATGCTCAATACTGTATAATGACCGCACATGATGCTCAATACTGAATAATGACCGCACATGATGCTCCATACTGTATAATGGCCGCACATGATGCTCCATACTGTATAATGGCCGCACATGATGCTCCATACTGTATAATGGCCGCACATGATGCTCCATACTGTATAATGGCCGCACATGATGCTCCATACTGTATAATGACCGCACATGATGCTCAATACTGTATAATGACCGCACATGATGCTCCATACTGTATAATGACCTCACATGTTGCTCAATACTGTATAATGGCCATACATGATGCTCCATACTTTATAATGGCCCCACATGATGCTCCATACTTATAAACAGAACATCAGCCAAAAATTGTATATACTATCCACATAGAAAATGGCGACTCAAAATCATAATCGAATTACAAAGGAGAACCAAGAGTCAAATAAACTGCCAAAAAATTATGTAACCAATAAAAATACTATTTATTGAAAAATGTACTTAAAATTCATACCACATATGCAATTACCGGTGATAAATCCGTGAGTACATAAACACAACAGATCCTGGATCGGATCACCATCAGGTATACAGCGTACAACCAATGTGCTCCACTAGTAAATATAACTCAGCTAGCAAGCCGCAGCATAAAGACTGTCCATTATAGTTCATGTATAAATTGACAATAGTATATGGCAACAGTCAGAACGGCACGCCGGTCAGACATAGATTCATAACAATGCACATTAAAGTAAGTTACAAGGATTTATTTACCCATAGTTGGTGTGGTGAATCTCTTCCTGGTCCGTTGTGAGCTACCCCCACATGATGCTCCATATTGTATAATGACCGCACATGATGCTCCATACTGTATAATGGCCACACGTGATGCTCCATACTGTATAATGGCCTCACATGATGCTCCATACTGTATAATGGCCACACATGATGCTCCATACTGTATAATGACCGCACATGATGCTCCGTACTGTATAATGGCCGCACATGATGCTCCATACTGTATAATGGCCGCACATGATGCTCCGTACTGTATAATGGCCGCACATGATGCTCCATACTGTATAATGGCCACACATGATGCTCCATACTGTATAATGACCGCACATGATGCTCAATACTGTATAATGACCGCACATGATGCTCCATACTGTATAATGACCTCACATGTTGCTCAATACTGTATAATGGCCATACATGATGCTCCATACTTTATAATGGCCCCACATGATGCTCCATACTGTATAATGACCTCACATGATGCTCCATACTTTATAATGGCCCCAAATGATGCTCCATACTGTATAATGACCTCACATGATGCTCCATACATTATAATGGCCCCACATGATGCTCCATATTGTATAATGACCGCACATGATGCTCCATACTGTATAATGGCCACACGTGATGCTCCATACTGTATAATGACCGCACATGATGCTCCATACTGTATAATGGCCATACATGATGCTCCATACTTTATAATGGCTCCACATGATGCTCCATATTGTATAATGGCCATGGCTCATATCCCCCCCCCTCCTCCTGTATGCATGGCTGATGGCTCATAATTCCCCCCCGTATGCATGGCTGATGGCTCATAATCCCCCCCCCCGTATGCATGGCTGATGGCTCATAATTCCCCCCCCCCTGTATGCATGGCTGATGGCTCATAATTCCCCTCCCTGTATGCATGGCTGATGGCTCATAATCCCCCCCCTGTATGCATGGCTGATGGCTCATAATCCCCCCCCTGTATGCATGGCTGATGGCTCATAATTCCCCCCCCCCTCCCTCCCTATGCATGGCTGATGGCTCATAATTCCCCCCCCTCCCTCCCTATGCATGGCTGATGGCTCATAATTCCCCCCTCTCCCTCCCTATGCATGGCTGATGGTTCATAATTCCCCCCCTCCCTCCCTATGCATGGCTGATGGCTCATAATTCCCCCCCCCCTCCCTCCCTCCCTATGCATGGCTGAGGGCTCATAATTCCCCCCCCCCCTCCCTCTGCATGGCTGATGGCTCATAATTCCCCCCCCTCCCTTTGCATGGCTCATCTCTCCACCCCCCCCCCCCCCCGCTGCTTCTCCCGGGCCATCTTGCATGGCGCGGGTGGCTTACCATCCTCCCCCCCGCCCCCCGTCCCTCATACTCATCTGTCAGCTGCCTGTCCCACACGCCGCGCCGACATCCCTCCGGCTCTGGCTCTGTCCCGCCGCAGCGTCTTCTTCCTGAGTGAGCGGTCATGTGGTACCGCTAATTAAGGTCATGAATATGCGCATATTCATGACCTTAATTAGCGGTACCACATGACCGCTCACTCAGGACGCGCTACAGACGCTGAGACCAGGCATCGCTGGAGCAGGTGAGTATCGTCTTCAAGGAGGGTGGGTGGGACTCGGAGGCGGGGGGACTCGGAGACTTGGAGGTGGGGGGACTCGGAGGCTGGGGGGCGGGGCCGTCGGTCGCGTTTTTGACCCGGGAGTTATTATAAAAAACAACAACAAAAAAACACCTTGCTCAGGTGCCGCCCCCGGCAATGTCGCCGCCCTAGGCACGTGCCCTCTCGTGCCTAGTGGCAAATACGGCCCTGCCTGACGTAGCAACCTGCTTGGAATTTGAGGCTTTTATTTTGGCTCAGAAGACCAACAGTTGGGCCAGGAATTGAGATTTTATCATCAACTGTATGATATGGATGTGTGAATGTACCCAAGGGCCACGTTCACATGGTCAGTATTTTACATCAGTATTTGTAAGTTAAAATCAGGAGTGGGACAATCAGAGGAAAAGTATAGCAACCCATCACCACTTCTGTATTTTTCATCAACTCCTGGTTTTGCCTTGCAAATGCTGATTTAAAATGCCGAATGTGTGAAAGTGGCGTAAGGCCGGAGTCCCACTAGAGAGTAATACGGACGAGTGCTATGCGAGAAAAAAATCGCATAGCACTCGGACCAATGTTTATCTATGGGGCAGCTCCCATCATCCGTTTTTTTTTCTCTGCCGTATTATACCTGTGAGTGAAATCGCAGCACGCTGTATATCTGCCAAAACTCGCACACCACACGGACCATCAGTGTGACTTGCAAGAAATATGCACCGATGTCCTTTAGAAAAGCCGGCAATTCAGTGCGGTGTAATGTAAAATCACACTGACAGGTTAGAATAGAAAAATAGAATAGATAGAATAAATGTCTACACATGGTATAGATACAGTACAGACCAAAAGTTTGGACACACCTCATTTAAAGATTTTTCTGTACATTCACACTGAAGGCATCAAAACTATGAATTAACACATGTGAAATTATATACCGTATATACTCGAGTATAAGCCAAGATTTTCAGCCCCAAAAAATGGGCTGAAAGTGCCCCTCTCGGCTTATACTGGAGTCATGGAAGGTGGGGGGTCGGCGGGTGAGGGGGAGCGACAACGGTCAAATACTCACCTGCTCCCGGTGCTCCTGACGCGGTCCCTGCATGTACCACGGTCTTCGGGCGCCTGCAGCTTCTTCCTGTCACTGGTACCGCTCATTAAAGTTATGAATATGGATTCCACTCCCATAGGGGTGGAGCCGCATATTCATTACTGTAATGAGCGGTACCATGTGACCACTCACTACAGGAAGAAGCTGCCGCTCCCGGAGACGTGGGACATGCAGGGACCGCGTCAGGAGCGCCGGGAGCAGGTAAGTATGTTATGTTCACCTGTCCGCATTCCACCCGCCGGCGCCGCTCCGTCTTCCCGTCCTCTTGCTGTGACTGTTCAGGTCAGAGGGCACGATGACGTATTAGTGTGTGCGCCGCCATCTGCCTGAACAGTCAGTGCGGAGAGACGGGACGTTGAGGAGCAGCGACGAGAGGCGAGTATGTCATTTTTTTTAGTGCAGCAGCAGCAGCATTACATGTGGCACAATGTATGGCAAGAACTGCATGGAGCGTCTATGGGGCATCTATGGGGCCATAAAGAACTGCATGGAGCATTATATGGGGCATCTATGGGGCCATAAAGAACTGCATGGAGCATTATATGGGGCCATAAAGAACTGAATGTAGCATTATATGGGGCACCTTATGGGGCCATAAAGAACTGCATGGAGCACTATATGGGGCATATTTTGTATGGAGCATCTTATGGGGCCATAAAGAACTGCATGGAGCATTATATGGGGCATATTTGTATATGGAGCATCTTATGGGGCCATAATGAACTGTATGGAGCATTATATGGGGCTCTTGATTCAATATGGATTTTCAAAAACACTTAATCTACTGATGCCTCAATTAATTTTACTTTTATTGGTATCTATTTTTATTTTTAACATTTACCCGTAGCTGCTGCATTTTCCACCCTAGGCTTATACTCGAGTCAATTAGTTTTCCCAGTTTTTTGTTGCAAAATTAGGGCAGTCGGCTTATACTCGGGTCAGCTTATACTCGAGTATATACGGTACATAACAAAAAAGTGGGAAGCAACTGAAATTGTCTTATATTCTAGGTTTTGCAAAGTAGCCACCTTTTGCTTTGATGACTGCTTTGCATACTCTTGGCATTGTCTTGATGAGCTTCAAGAGGTAGTTACCGGGAATGGTCTTCCAACAATCTTGAAAGAGTTCCCACAGATGCTTAGCACTTGTTGGCCCTTTTGCCTTGACTGCGGTCCAGCTCACTCCAAACCATCTCGATTGGGTTCAGGTCTGGTGACTGTGGAGGCCAGGTCATCTGGAGTAGCACCCCACCACTCTCCTTGGTCAAATAGCCCTTACACAGCCTGGAGGTGTGTTTGGGGTCATTGTCCTGTTGAAAAATAAATGATGGTCCAACTAAATGCAAACCAGATGGCATAGCATGCCGCTGCAAGATTCTGTGGTAGCCATGCTGGTTCAGTATGCCTTCAATTTTGAATAAATCCCCAACAGTATCACCAGCAAAGCACCATCACAACTCCTCCTCCATGCTTCACGGTGGGAACCAGGCATGTAGAGTCCATCCGTTCACCTTTTCTGCATCGCACAAAGACACGGTTGTTGGAACCAAAGATCTCAAATTTGGACTCATCAGACCAAAGCACAGATTTACACTGGTCTATTGTCCATTCCTTGTGTTCTTTAGCCCAAACTAGTCTCTTCCGCTTGTTGCCTGTCCTTAGCAGTGGTTTCCTAGCAGCTATTTTACCATGAAGGCCTGCTGCACAAAGTTTCCTCTTAACAGTTGTTGTAGAGATGTGTCTGCCGCTAGAACTCTGTGTGGCATTGACCTGGTCTCTAATCTGAGCTGCTGTTAACCTGCGATTTCTGGTCTTTCTTGGTCTTCTTTTCCTGGGGCGGTCCTCATGTGAGCCAGTTTCTTTGTAGCGCTTGATGGTTTTTGCAACTGCACTTGGGGACACTTTTAATGTTTTCCCAATTTTTCGGACTGACTGACCTTCATTTCTTAAAGTAATGATGGCCACTCATTTTTCTTTACTTAGCTGCTTTTTTCTTGCCATAATACAAATTCTAACAGTCTATTCAGTAGGACTATCAGCTGTGTATCCACCAGACTTCTGCACAACACAACTGATGGTCCCAACCCCATTTATAAGGCAAGAAATCCCACTTATTAAACCTGACAGGGCACACCTGTGAAGTGAAAATCATTCCCGGTGACTGCCTCTTGAAGCTCATCAAGAGAATGCCAAGAGTGTGCAAAGCTGTCATCAAAGCAAAAGGTGGCTACTTTGAAGAACCTAGAATATGACATAATCTCAGTTGTTTCACACTTTTTTGTTAAGTATATAATTCCACATGTGTTAATTCATAGTTCTGATGCCATCTGTGCAAATGTACAAAATTTTCATAGTCATGAAAATAGAGAAAAATCTTTAAATGAGGTGTGTCCAAACTTTTGGTGTGTGTATATGTATATATGTTTTCACGAATGTTTGAGGTCATGGATCCATTATATGTCCTTTTTGCAAGCTGGCGAGAAGATCTCGCCATACTGTTGCCATACAGATGTCACACGGATGCTTAGATACGAGAAAATAGCATCCTCGCATTGCACACAGATGACATACGGATCACTGTTCAAGAATATTTGTGCGATTCTCGGCTGTGAAAAACAGAGCGATTTTTTTTTTTAATACGTTATGTGTGACCCTTTTTTTTTTTCCCCTATACTATGTTGTGCATAAATATGTGATTCTTCAGAATTTGTTTTAGTCTTTGCCTGATGAAGAGACCTGTGTAGTCTCGAAAGCTTGCAATTTATTACCATCTTTTCAGTTAGCCATTAAAAGGTATCAACCACTGAGGACTCTCAATTCTAAATATTTTTCGAGCCCAATAGTGAGAAATTGTATATTAGGCAGCCATATACAGAAGTGAGGCAATGTGCACAAATGCAGCAGCAACCAGTTGCAGTGACAATACCACACACATGCAATATGCACAAGCTATTTGCTTCTAAAACATCATATTCAAGTGTATTGCTAAAACTCCCCCCTCCCCAAAATATAACAACATAAAATGGGATCTGATGCAATATGTGCATGTACAAGATCCTTTTCCAATAAGAGCAAGTTATTAAAACATTTACTATCTGGCAGGCTTATATACACCCCCTGAGCTAGGCCATCTACAACTACAACCAAGGAATATGTGTCCACATCTTTGTCATGAGGATCCTGCTTGAAATCCACCTGAAAAATCTTTTACAAAAATACTAAAAATAATTAACATATGTACTGCAATGCGAAAATGACTTGCTGTGCATATGTTCTATCTTTTTAGGCTTCTTTTAACCACTTCAGGCCTCGGAAGCCATGTAGCAGCTAATAGAAGTCACCTGATCATTCTTCAGGCGGCTTCAGTTTAGAGGCCGCTCAATAGTTTCAAACACTGCTGGTGTTTTGCTGAAACGTCTTGTGCTTAAAAATCTCAGCAGGTATGCTGGCATCTGAAGACTTTGTGTGCACAAACCCTAACTGTAAACCTATAGGTGCTGCCATATACAGAGGAAAGGAAGTATCTGGTTGCAGAGATCCTTCACCAGCAGAGGTTAGAAAGTCTGTGAGAGTTCTCTGCAGGATTCTTCATCTTCCGCTTCATCTTCACTTGCTGTCACCAAGGTATACAATGCCCGATGAGGCTTTTCTTGCTGTTTTGATGAAATTGCTCCAAAAAACAGAGAACAAAACTAAAAAAAAAATGCATATGAAGTTTAGTTAGTTTGGCATTCAGTATGACATCACCTGTTTAACAAATGTGCACCATCTATACCGTATGTTCTCCAAATATCAACTTTATATCATTTACATTTGGAGGCACAAAAAATAAAAAGTTATGCATTTTATCTCAGTAAATGTATATAGTTGTATATTTTTAAAATGCAAATATACCCATTTTACTTTATCTTGTCACCTTTGCTCATCCTTACACAGTGGCTTATGGTTGATAATAATTGTATAGTAGGAAGATGAGTTTTATAGATCAGGTTACTTGGTGTTGGATCTCTGGAATGGTGTGAATCAGGACCCTTGGGGCTTTGCCTGGCAGCATGGGTGTTGTGGGTCACCTAGGTTGCTCCTACTGGCGCAGTGCCAAAGTGGGGGTGGTCACTTCACAGCGCTATTCCTGAGATGTTAGGGACCTCCTGAGAGGTATGCTGTCATGTCGCAGTGGGTTCATACATTCTGATCAAAATGTTAACTAAGAACCTCCTGTTATATTTTTTAAAAAATGTGGTTAGCTGCAGTAAATCAACGTATATTATTTCTAGGTGTCTTTTCTCCTAGTTCCTTCCCGGGGAAAGGCCTGGCTATTCACTGCTTGCGTCGAGAAACACGTGATGGTGTCTCCGCAGCTTCTTTACACGTATAATGCAATGAAGCTGATGGAGCATGGGAAAGCGTCTTTTCTAATGGAGGAGCTGATGGACTGGTCGTCTGGTCACCAGCTGCTCCATCAGCAGTCATTTTATATCTAACGAGAGGATTATGTAAAAAAGAGAGAGCACTATGAATACACGTGATGGTGTCTCCGCAGCTTCTTTACATGCATCTGCATATTTCCCATAAGGGATGGGTGCAGTGTTCTGGAATCACTGCGTTGAGAAACACGTGATGGTGTCTCCGCGGTGTTGGATGTTTTGGTCTCCCCGAGGCCAATCATCTGTGCCTTTATAGCCTTTTTACTAGGCACTGCTCCTAATAGCCAGATTCCTACTCCACACTGATGAGGGGCAAAAACCCCGAAACAGCTGTCTGTGGATGGATACCATGCTTGGCATAGGTGGCTTTCCTTCATAGGATGCTGCCCTTCCCGTGGTTGTTCCTTCCCGGGGAAAGGCCTGGCTATTCACTGCTTGCGTCGAGAAACACGTGATGGTGTCTCCGCAGCTTCTTTACATGCATCTGCATATTTCCCATAAGGGATGGGGGCAGTGTTCTGGAATCACTGCGTTGAGAAACACGTGATGGTGTCTCCGCGGTGTTGGATGTTTTGGTCTCCCCGAGGCCAATCATCTGTGCCTTTATAGCCTTTTTACTAGGCACTGCTCCTAATAGCCAGATTCCTACTCCACACTGATGAGGGGCAAAAGCCCCGAAACAGCTGTCTGTGGATGGATACCATGCTTGGCATAGGTGGCTTTCCTTCATAGGATGCTGCCCTTCCCGTGGTTGTTCCTTCCCGGGGAAAGGCCTGGCTATTCACTGCTTGCGTCGAGAAACACGTGATGGTGTCTCCGCAGCTTCTTTACATGCATCTGCATATTTCCCATAAGGGATGGGGGCAGTGTTCTGGAATCACTGCGTTGAGAAACACGTGATGGTGTCTCCGCGGTGTTGGATGTTTTGGTCTCCCCGAGGCCAATCATCTGTGCCTTTATAGCCTTTTTACTAGGCACTGCTCCTAATAGCTAGATTCCTACTCCACACTGATGAGGGGCAAAAACCCCGAAACAGCTGTCTGTGGATGGATACCATGCTTGGCATAGGTGGCTTTCCTTCATAGGATGCTGCCCTTCCCGTGGTTGTTCCTTCCCGGGGAAAGGCCTGGCTATTCACTGCTTGCGTCGAGAAACACGTGATGGTGTCTCCGCAGCTTCTTTACACGTATAATGCAATGAAGCTGATGGAGCATGGGAAAGCGTCTTTTCTAATGGAGGAGCTGATGGACTGGTCGTCTGGTCACCAGCTGCTCCATCAGCAGTCATTTTATATCTAACGAGAGGATTATGTAAAAAAGAGAGAGCACTATGAATAACAAAAATACACTATATAAGGGACAGAACTATACATAACAAGAAAGGACATTTTACAATAAGGGACCACCCTATTTTTAATTAGAGGATGGTACGTAATAAGGGACAGAGTTGTACATAATAAAAGAGGAAACTACATAACTAAGGATAGTGCTATACACACTATGTGAGTACACTATATACTAAGGGACTGTGCTAAACATAAGGCTACATTCCTGTATCCGTGTGCAGTTTCAGTGTGCTGCCCGATTTTACAAACCACTGAGAATGTACTATTCTGATCCTCAAAATCGGATCAGAACAAACATTTTCGGACCCTTACGGATCTCATTCTCAGAGCTGTGATTTTCATAGATGTGTGAAAGTATTTATAAAACTCTGCGAGTCCATGTGCCGTCCGATAAAAACAAATCTGGCATCACACCCACATATCCCACAAACGTGACAATGCAAATTAGGGGATTTTACAAACAACATAATCACTCCAAGTCATACAGAATAGAGACTGGTAGGATCGCTGCTTGCAACAGGTGGCGCTATAGAGTTCAAGTCCCATCATTGTCCTCTCCCCTGCACATCCCATCATTGCCCTCTCCCACACATTCCATTATTGTCCTCTCCCCAGTGCACTGAAGAAAAAAAACACTCACTCTCAGTCCATTCCACAGAGGCATCGATGCTTCAGATGACTTATTCCTGCAGTTCCACTACCATTTTTTCTCGTAGGCAGTGAAGCCATGGTTCCCCGAAGCCTCAAGCTGTGAACAACAGGCCGGATTTTCCTCAGTATTACCACCCTGCAAGGACCCTTTTCCACCTCAAGGCCCTGGTGAATCTGCCTTGGCTATATGTCTGCCCCTTCATGGCAGGGGCAGACATATAACCCTAGCTTTGGACGGCATAGAAAAATTGATAAAAGGTTGCAATGCAGGATAGTCCGGATGATGGATAAGCAGCCCCAATCAAGTTCCGAAGAAATTCAAGCTGTCCTGCAGGTTCACGGTGCTTAAGTGTCTGTGTGAATTGTCAACATTTGATTGCAATGAAACACCATGGCAGGTGATCCTGGAGGATCCCAATGCTGACACAGAGATATAAAAAAGTTAGACTGCAGTTTGTCAAAATGTACGTGAGCAAGCTAAAATCCTTCTGAGAAAGTGTCTTGTGAACGGATAATGAGGCCTACAAAGAAAAGAACACTGTACCTACAGTCAAATGATGGTGGGGGTTCAAATATGTTTTGGGGTTGTTTTACTGCCTCTGGCTCTAGGTGCTTTTACTGTGTGTTGCGCATCATGAAATCTGAAGATTACAAAAGGATTTTGTGTCTCAATAATGCCCAGTGTCAAAAAGCTGGGTTTGCGTCCTAGATCATTGGTCTGCCAGCAGGACAATTACTCCAAACATACTTCAAGCAGCCAGAAATGGATGGAGACAAAGTGTTGGAGAGTGCTGAAGTGGCCAGCTATGGGTCCAGATCTAAATCCCATTGAACATCTGTGGAGTGATCTTAAAATTGCTGATGGTTGAAGGAACCCTTCAAATATGAGACCTAGAGCAGTTTGCAACAGAAGGGTGGTCCAACATTCCAGTTGAGAGGTGTAAGAAGCTCGTTGTTGGTTATAGGAAGCACCTGATTGCAGTTATTTATTCCAAAGGGTGTGCAACCAAATGTTAAGTTGAGGGTGTAAACAATTTTGTCCAGCCCCTTTTTGGGGTTTTGTGTGAAATTTTGTCCAATTTGCCTTTTTTTCTGCTTTTTATGTTGCTCCAATACACACAAAAGAAATAAACATGTGTAACAAAACGTGTTATTACAATAATTTTCTGAGAGAAATTCTTCATTTTCTGGAAGAACTTCAACACTTTCGGCCATTACTGTATTGTACTCTAAGAAATTATTTTCCAGTACTACTAACTCATTAACTTTCCTTCCTTGGCAGCATACCGTTTTTAGCTGTATAACATGACCATACAAATTGGACACTGAAAAATTGTGGGTGTCAATATGTTCAGAGATATTTTTATTTATTTTATAAGGTGAGAAGATGATCCAGAAAACTCACAGACCAATAAAAAGGGTACTCCTTTTTGCACAATCCACACTTGCTCAAAAGGTCGCTTGACAATAATCAGTTGTAATCTGTGGGAACACCTAGCAGCAATAAAGTATTCAGTGTCCCTGGAGCACCACCACTAAATTTATCTTGTCATTTCTTTTTAGTGGTTGGAATCACCTATCTGCCTTTGTATTTTTGTACCTTCTTTAGTTCTCTGTTTTCTTGAATATATCTAATTTATGATAATTCTCCAAAAAGAAAAAGTATATCTGGGTAAGGTTTGGTGACCATTCAACCAGGAACAGTCTACCTATCCACTTATAATAATAATACAAAAATACGACTAGCGACTGTCTGCCTACGTGCGCACCCGTCTGTAAAATGGACTGTTGCAGATATTGGTTACGCCGTGCAGAATTTTGTAATGTGCATAAGCTAAATATAGCCTTTAAACTTGCCTTGTCCTGCATTTTTCATGTGATTGGTTTTCCTTTTTTTACATATTTTTCATAACATTTAATCATTTATTTTACTTAAAGGGAACCTGTCACCCCCAAAATCGAAGGTGAACTAAGCCCACCAGCATCAGGGGCTTATCTACAGCATTCTGTAATGCTGTAGATAAGCCCCCGATGTATCCTGAAAGATGAGAAAAAGAGGTTAGATTATACTCACCCAGGGGCGGTCCCGCTGCGGTCCGGTCCGATGGGTGTCGCGGTCCGGTCCAGCGCCTCCCATCTTCTTACGATGACGTCCTCTTCTTGTCTTCACGCTGCGGCTCCGGTGCAGGCGTACTTTGTCTGCCCTGTTGAGGGCAGAGCAAAGTACTGCAGTGCGCAGGTGCCGGGAAAGGTCAGAGATGCTCAGCACCTGCGCACTGCAGTACTTTGCTCTGCCCTCAAGAGGGCAGACAAAGTATGCCTGCGCTGGAGCCGCAGCGTGAAGACAAGAAGAGGAAGTCATCATAAGAAGATGGGAGGCCCCGGACCGGACTGCCCGCCCAGGTGAGCATAATCTAACCTCCAGAATGCTGTAGATAAGCTCCTGATGCTGGTGGGCTTAGCTCACCTTCGATTTTGGGGGTGACAGGTTCCCTTTAAAGGAAACCAAAAGTGGCATGAGTCAAAGACTGGCTCCTGCATTTGAAACATCAATGTTTAACTCTGAAAGTCTGTAGCATTTCAGAGAAAAATATAGTAGTAACTATGGCTAGGAAGGACTTGTCCAAACTGCAAGTCCCCACCGGCTTCTCTCCGCTCACTCTGAGCTAGACTTACAGGTCTCTCCCTATACACACACATAAGAATAGACAGCCGCATCGACGAGGAGTCTGCAGGGACCTTTCTCTTGTATTAGTCATCCTAGTCTCCTCGTCAATGGCAGCCAACAAGGTAAAACAGGGATGTTTGGAATGTGCGAGCCGTTCTCTGATCTATGAGATGAGCAGGTGACAGTCCTTTACTAAGAACTCCCTAATAAGGTAAATGAAAACTGGTTTTCTAAACTTGAAAACTTTCCGTTATACTACTAAAATTAAAATACAACTATTCCCATATTAAAACGAAACATAGAAAACGTCTGATGTTTTCATTTTCAAATCTCTTACTGAGTTTATCATATAATAATATGTTTGTTTGTTTTTTGTTTTAAATCCGCCATACAATTCCAGAGACACGGGCCTTTTATTTAGTGCTAATCTTTATGGTCTTTATTAAAGGGGTTGGTTTGTCCAATTCGATAAGTCTGCAGGCACTCTGTGTGACTGCAGACTTATGACTCCCCCAGCACACGTACTGTGTACTGCAAGGATTCACCAGTTTCTGAGCCGGGTAGGTTATACATACTGCTAGCCAGCATAATTACCCTGTGAAGGGTCTTTACTAAGTGGGTGTTGTTCACATGGTAAT
Organism: Ranitomeya imitator; assembly: GCF_032444005.1. Lineage (NCBI taxonomy): Eukaryota > Metazoa > Chordata > Amphibia > Anura > Dendrobatidae > Ranitomeya > Ranitomeya imitator. Next base: position 247,273,444 of record NC_091282.1, read on the forward strand.
TATGCAGAGTAACCTAAAGACACACGGACAGACCATAAGAATTATCATTAAATGAAAAGACCCATATCTCTGTAATTGCATGGCGGTTTGAAAAAAAGGAGAATATTTAGGGGAGCAGCAGGAATAAAATACGAGTGGCCACTTTTGTCATGATGGCACATGCTCTCTAAAGCATTTAGATACCATGATGTAGCAAACATTTTCAGTGGCTTGTACTTTGTTCAGTGCAAGATAAGAATGCTTCATCAAGGTAAGTAAAATCAAGTTAAAGTTTGTTCCATCTGTAGTTATCATTAAGCCTCCTTCAGATTACCTCGTTATAAACTGTAGTAGGAAGTGGCTCTTCTGTGGTATGCTGGTTTGGTTTTTCGGCAGTGATTAACACTGGACTGGTTATATGCGGGGGGCCATTGTTAGCTATATGATTTTCTTTGCTTCTTTTAGTCAATGCACTGGCTTCTTTGTGCACAACAGGAGTAGACCTATTAGAAAAATATATCACAATGCACAATTAATAGTAACTTGTTTTACTTTAGGTTTTCAAGTACCTTTAGATCTGTTAGTGCCAGAGTAGAATGGAAGGACTTTTCCTACTACTTGCAACGTTTGGCATAATATCAATTTAAACAAAAAGCTTACAACATTTTTTTTTTTAGCTGCATACTGTGTTTTTTTTCTATTTCCTGTTTTTTTTTGTATTATGAATTGGAGGTTTTTATTACACAATATTAATTACAAATATTAGTAAGCAGGAATTAATCTGAAATACTAAATAATATCTATTTAGAATAAAATGAAGGCGTGGTATTTAGGGAGACGGTTTTCAATCTATTCAAATCTTTTTTGTATGATTCCTATGTTTGAGCCTATCGTATATTTAGCTGTTGATTAGTCCTTTCAGGACTTGCACATAGCTCTATGTTAGTTATTCACAGGCAACCCGATGGATGCAGCCATTTACTGCACATCCGTCCCCATTTGGCTGAATAAAAGTGGATCTACAGTACCCCACTGTGGCTAATATACAGTTGAAGGAGCTGTGCTGTTCTGCTCCTTAACTGATCACATCCGGTTGCCACTGGCAGCAGGAACAGTTGATCTTGGAAGGTGTTATACCCCCATCGATCTGATATTGATTACTTATTCTAAGGATTGGCCATCAATATAACAGTAGGGGATAGTTGTATAAAAATATAAATGAGGCAATGCTACACTAATAGGCTGCTCGCTGACATTATGACATTTTTTAACCCCTTTCCAATGTTGGGTGTAATAATATGGACACATTGGACTCCCCCTGTTTGGTAAGGGTTTGGTAAGGGCTGATCCATACAACTGACATGTTTCCGCAACAGCCGCGGGTGAAATCGCGATATAACAGTGGCTGTTAACTAGTTAAATGCCGCTGTCAATTTCTGACAGCGGCATTTAATTCGCGCTTATCGGAAGCACGTCCTTTATCCCGCCCATCGGTGACTTCATCATATGATCACGGGTCACCGATCGGTCGGCATGACAACTACAGGTCTCCAGCAGACCTCTATGGTTGTCATTACCAGACTGCTATGAGCGCTGCCCAGTGGTCAGCGATCATAGCAAGTGAGCATTTCTGATACACACAGGCGATATGATCGTCGCCTGTGTGTAGCAGAGGCGATAGAAGTACTGCAGCTTCTAGTCTCCCATAGAGACTATTGAAGCATGCAAAAAGTAAAAAAAAATTAAGAATATCTACTATATAAAGCTGAATGTGTGTGTGTGTGTGTGTGTATGTGTGTATGTCTGGGATTGGCATCTGCACCGTCGCAGCTACAGCCACAAAATTTTGCACAGTCACACGTCTGGACCCCGAGAGCGTCATAGGCTATATTGTGAGGCGAAATTTTAACCCCAGGCGTTCCAATTCACCAAACAATTTTGCCCCTATCTACATAATGGGGAAAAAAATGAAAGGAAAAGTGTTGGAGGCGTCGCAGCTACAGAAAAAATTTTTTGCACAGTCACACGTCTGGACCCTGAGAGCGTCATAGGCTACGTTGTGAGGTGAATCCCGCGCGTTCCAATTCACCAAACAATTTTGCCCCTATCTACATAATGGGGAAAAAGTGAAAGGAAAAGTGTTGGAAGCGTCGCAGCTACAGCCACAAAATTTTGCACAGTCACACGTCTGGACCCCGAGAGCGTCATAGGCTATATTGTGAGGCGAAATTTTAACCCCGCGCGTTCCAATTCACCAAACAATTTTGCCCCTATCTACATAATGGGGAAAAAAATGAAAGGAAAAGTGTTGGAGGCAAATTGACAGCTGCCAGATGTGAACAAGGGGGACTTAAAGAATGAGAGCGATGGTGCCAAAGAGTATATACCGTACAGTTGCTAAGGTGGGGCCTCGACATGGGATAATCACCACACACGGGGATATGAACACACACAAAATGCGCCACACACTACCACGTGCTTGAACACATATTACCCTCAGCACACATTTCACCACACATACACCAACCTTGCCACATAAAAGTCAAAACACAAAAGTCGCCACTCAAAACTCGCCACGCGCAGAACTCGCCACATGCAAAAACTAGGCTCTTGCAAAACTCGCCACAAGTGCAAAATTCTCCTCATGAAAAACTCGCCACACGCAAAACTTGCACACGCGGAAAAATTGCCACATGCACAAAAGTTGCAACACATGCAAAAGTTGCCTCACACAAAACTTGCACATACTCAAAAGGCACCACACATAATACTCGCAACGCGCAAAACTCGCCATGCGCAAAACTTGCTGCACACAACTTGCTACACTAACCTGTCACATGTAACTCGACACACAAAAAGTTGCTACACGCATGTTGCTACACAAAACTCATCTCACAAAAGTCGCTACATGCATGTCACCACACGCAACTCAACACACACAACTTGACAAACGAAACTCGCCCTAAAACACACACAAGTCTGGTATTATCCTTCAAAAATAAAAATCTGATTAATAAGCAGACAAACTACAACAATTGCACCATATAGGAAATACGGCAGCTGTCAGTCACATGACCTGTCTATTATGTGTATGTGTGAGCTAATATATACTGCCAGGGGGAGGGCTTCCTGTTGGCTGGGGATTTATCAGGCTGCCAATTTAGCTTACAAATACTGAGGTAAAAATACTGAGCAAATAACGTGTGAACGAGGTCTAATACAGGAGGAGATGACACACAGGTATATACTATATACAGGGGAGATGACACACAGATATATACTATATACAGGAGAGATGACACACAGGTATATACTATATAGAGGAGGAGATGACATATAGGTACATATATATACAGGAGGAGATGACATACAGATATATACTATATACAGGAGGAGATGACATACAGGTATATGCTATATATAGAAGATGACATGCAGGTATATACTATATGCAGGAGGAGATGACACTCAGATATATACTGTATACAGGGGAGATGACACACAGGTATATACTATATACAGGAGGAGATGACATACAGGTATATGCTATATATAGAAGATGACATGCAGGTATATACTATATGCAGGAGGAGATGACACTCAGATATATACTATATACAGGGGAGATGACACACAGGTATATACTATATACAGGAGGAGATGACATACAGGTATATACTATATATAGAAGGAGATGACATTCAGGTATATACTATATACAGGGGAGATGACACACAGGTATATACTATATACAGGAGGAGATGACATACAGGTATATACTATATATAGAAGGAGATGACATTCAGGTATATACTATATATAGGGGAGATGACACACAGCAGGTATATACTATATACAGGGGAGATGACATACAGGTATATTATATACAGGAGATGACATACAGATGTATACTATACATAAGGGAGATGACAAACATGTATATACTGAGGTGATGAGGTGAAAATGAGAGGTGTGAGGTGAAAATTAAAAGGTGTGAGTGCAAAATGAGAGAAGTGAGGAAAAATAGTGGAGTGATCAGAAAATGATAGATGTGAGGTTGAAATGACAAGTGTTAGGGGGGAATGAGAGGAGTGAGGGAGAAAATGAGAGATGTGAGGGAGAAAATGAGAGATGTGAGGGGGAAAATGAAAGATGTGATTGGGAAAATGAGAGGCGTGATGGGAAAATAAGAGAAGTGAGGTGCTATAACTAACCACAGATATTTACTATGCCCAGGCAACGCCGGGCTCTTCAGCTAGTAAATATATATATATAAAATTTCAAATCACCCCCTTTCACTCCAACAATTAAAAAAAAAAAAAATCAAATATACACATATTTGGTATTGCCGTATGCAGAATTGCCCGATCTATCAGTATAAAAAAGAATTCACCCGATCGCTAAAATGGCATAACAAGAAAAAAAGTCAAAACGCCATAATCAGGTTTTTTGGTCACCACAACATTGAATTAAAATGGAATAACGGGTTATCAAAAGATTGTATCTGCACAAAAATAGTATCATTAAAAACGTCAGCTCAGCATGCAAAAAATAAGCCCTCAGCCAGACCAAGATCGCAAAAAATGGAGACGCTACGGCTATCAGAAAACGGCGCAATATATATTTTTTTTAATGAACGTTGGAATTTTTTTCACCATTTAGATAAAAAATAACCTAGACATGTTTGGTGTCCATGAACTCGTAATGACCTGGGAATCATAATGGCAGGTCAGTTTTAGAATTTAGTGAACACAGTGCAAAAAAAAATAAAAGTGGAATTACACTTTTTTGCAATTTCACCACACTTGGAATTTGTTTTCCCGTTTTCCAGTACATGATATGTTAAGCCAATGGTGTCGTACAAAAGTACAACTTGTCCCGCAGACAATAAGCCCTCACATGACCATATTGACCGAAAAATAAAAAAAAGTATGGCTCTGGGAAGAAGGGGAGCAAATAACGAAAACACAAAAGCTGAAATACCCTTGGTTGTTAAGGGGTTAATCAGATAACTTTAAGATTTTGCCTTTAACAATACAATACGGACAAACGTAACCCCCACCACACCCCTTTCTCATCCCTGAACGGTATACAAACCCACTATCCATAATACAGACCATCAATACAATCAACAGAAGCAGAAAATAATGAAGCGAAAAAGTAAAAAATTGTACCAACACAACATAAGTTTGCACCCTTGACAATCAGACATGTAACTGATTGTGCAACACTTATTTGTGCACTTTCGTACAACTGAATGCCGCAGTAAGAGACGGATCAAACATTGGAGTACACATACAATTCAGCCCAATAAGGATAATATAAACATTCCGTGGTAATTTCTCCAAACTTCCAATATTTTGTAGTATTTATGCATAGTCCTCTGTTTTCTGTTTTCCTCCAGACGTATAAGCAAAAACATTTTCTTCATAAATCCTCTGAATCTTGGTGGTGTATTATTCACCCAGTGGGATGTAATAATCTTCCTAATTAGATACAGAATCCTCTTAAGTGCAATTCTTACATTCTCATCCTCCGTTACATCAACAGAACCCAGAATGCATACTACAGGTTGTTTAGGAATCTTAAATTTAAAACACATTCTGAACATTCACAAGTTCCAAATTTCACCACATGCCCGGAACAGGTGCATAAAATCCGATGGACCTAACCCACATCTTGAGCACAAGTCATCCTGTCTCACTCCTATTTTATGCAGAAATTTGGGGGTTCCATAAACCTGATGCAGTAAATACAACTGTGGGCCTCATTAGTGGACAATTGCTGGACCGATCACTGCACTGATCAGCATCAATTATCCCTATATCCTGTTCCCACTTCTCTTTCATTTTTAGCGGATATTTGGATATGACTTTAGGAAGGAGTATTTTATATAGTCTACAGATGGTCCCTGCTACTGTACTCTGATTAGAGACCACAGAGAATACCAAGTGATTATGAATTCTGAGAGGAGAGATAGCCTCCTGTGCAAACCAAGCATGACGCAACTGGAGAAACTGAAAAAAGCATTTACTACGAAGATGAAACTTATCTCTAAGTTGATGAACGCTATCAAAAATCCCATTGGCCCAAACTTGAGTTGGAAACTTAGCACTCGCCTTTATCTAGGGACTAAATGCTTCCAATCTAAACAACTCCGGTAGTTTGGGATTTTGACAAATAGGCGTGACTGGGGTATATTCACCAATGTTTAACACTTGTTTAGTTTTTTCTCAAGTTTTAATCATAAGAACCATTGTTGGGAGTTTTTTTCTTGAACCCACCCTGATATCCCACCTCAAGGAAGGGCAAAACTGCAAGCCCCCCTGCTTTTCCTGTAATCTTTATGGCGATTGTACAGAAATTTGAAGGAAGGGAGAATTTGCTAAATTAAATTCTCACTGCACAATCAGTAACAATCCCAATAAGTATTGGAAGCATTTAAAGAGACAGGATGGATGAACACAGAACTTAATCATTTGTTAAAAAGGAAAAAAATAAATGTATATTAAATGAAAGGAGGGAGACATATCTAAAGAAGAAAATAATGCTGCTTGCAGGGAATGCAGGGCAATCGTTAAAAGAGCTAAAACCAGTAATGAAGTTAGGCGTGCAAGGGGGACCAGAAGTAGTAAAAAAGGATTTTGGGTGTATGTCAAAAGCAAAAGAGAAGTCAAAGATGTTATAGGTTTTTACAGGATGAAAGGGGTGAAGTGGTCAAAAATGATACTGCGAAGGCCAAACTTTTAAATTGCTATTTCGCATCTGTGTTCTCTAAGAACACAAATGTAACATCAAATAATCTTCACTGTGCCATCGAAGGTATAAAAGAATCCACACTATCTATAAACAGAGACATAGTGAGGGAACACTCAGCTAATTTCATTAATTTAAATCTCCTGGTCCAGATGAATTATATCCTAGGGTAGTGAAAGAGTTAACAGAGTAAACTGCAGAACCACTAGCCACAATCTTTAAAAAATCCTGGAGAACATGATAAGTCCCAGAAGATTGGAGAAGGACAAATGTTGTCCCTATCTCCAAAAAAAGAAAAGAAGATGGAGCCAGGAAATTACAGGCCAGTGAGACTTAAGGTACCGTCACACTAAACGATATCGCTAGCGATCCGTGACGTTGCAGCGTCCTGGCTAGCGATATCGTTCAGTGTGACACGCAGCAGCGATCAGGATCCTGCTGTGATGTCGTTGGTCGCTGCAGAAAGTCCAGCACTTTATTTTGTCGCTGGACTCCCTGCAGACAGCGCTGAATCGGCGTGTGTGACGCCGATTCAGCTATGTCTTCGCTGGTAACCAGGGTAAACATCGGGTTACTAAGCGCAGGGCCGCGCTTAGTAACCCGATGTTTACCCTGGTTACCATCATAAAAGTTAAAAAAACAAACACTTCATACTTACCTACCGCTGTCTGTCCTCGGCGCTGTGCCTCTCTGCTCTGGCTGTGAGCGCCGGGCAGCCGGAAAGCACAGCGGTGACGTCACCGCTCTGCTTTCCGGCCGCTGTGCTCACAGCCAGTACAGAGAAGCACAGCGCCGGCGACAGACAGCGGAAGGTAAGTATGAAGCGTTTGTTTTTTTTACTTTTAGGATGGTAACCAGGGTAAACATCGGGTTACTAAGCGCGGCCCTGCGCTTAGTAACCCGATGTTTACCCTGGTTACCGGCATTGTTGGTCGCTGGAGAGCGGTCTGTGTGACAGCTCTCCAGCGACGCTGCAGCGATCTGGATCGTTGTCGGTATCGCTGCAGCGTCGCTGTGTGTGAAGGTACCTTTACTTCTATACCAGGAAAGATCCTTGAACAAATTATTAAACAGCAAGTATGTAAGCTCTACGGGCGCTGGAGTTCCATTTAAACAAATTTAGTGATTATTCTTGTGATCTGAGAGAATATATTTTGCAGGTTACTTCTTTTTTACTGGTCCACAATTATTTTTCTTTTGATGGAAGTTTTTTTTTGCAACGAGCTGGTGTGGCCATTGGTGCCAAATTTTCACCATTTTTGGCAAATCTTGTCATGTCGTTTTGGGAATACAGTTATTTATATGCGGAGTCTAATGCATTCTTGTCGCAGATTGTCTGGTATGGTAGATACATTGACGATACGCTCATCATTTGGAGTGGCAGTGTATCTACCATACCAGACTTTGTGAGTTACAGAATATCAATTCGAATGATTTTCATCTCAAGTTTACATTTGTCACGAATTCATGTTCGATTTCTTTTTTGGATTTGGAGTTATGTGGGATCCCTGGTGAAATTATCTCGACTAAAATGTTTGTTAAACCGTTTGCTGGAAATACAATTTTGCATGCATCCAGCAGTCACCCCAAGCACACTATTAGATCTATTCCAGTGGGTGAATTTATCCATACAAAGCGCAATTGCAGTGATGGAAATGAATTGGAGGAGGAATTTGCTTGTTGTGCACGCAAATTAAAAAAACGCAATTATCCTGATTGGAGTCTGAACAGGGCGCTTAATATTGTTTCACATCGGAATCGTTCTGACTTAATTGGCTCATCCAGCAGTAAAGTTAGAAGGAATAATGCAAAAGTTTTTCAACAAAAACCTTTTTTTAGTTTTCAATTTAGTCCTCAATTTTGTGAAATTAAACAAATTATTAATAGATATTTACCAATCTTGGGAGAAGATCCTGCTTTGAATAAGATTTTAAAGTCTGGTTGCAATATATTGGCTAGAAGAGCGCCCACTATTGGTAATATTATTTCTCCTAGCTTTTTTTCGTCTGCCAGTAGGAACAAAACATGGCTTAGTTGTACCGGCTTTTACAAATGTGGTAGATTAGGATGTACTACGTGTGGACATACTATTGGAGTTAAAATGTTTAATAATCATGACAACACAAAACAGTTTCATATAAAAAGTTTTATTAACTGTAATTCCACTAACGTGGTATACAAAATTGATTGTACCACTTGTTGTAAATCTTATATAGGGTGCACTACTAGAAAGCTGAAACGTCGAATTTCTGAACATTTGCGGGATATTTCTGAATTATCTAGTGGAGATAGAAATATCTCATATATAGCTAGACATTTTGTAGATAGCCATGCTAGGAATACAGCCACATTTTGTGCGTATGGTATTGAAAGGGTTTATTCCATGCCATGTGGAGGTGATTTACAGCGCTGGCTTCTTACACGTGAAGCCTTTTGGATTTATTACCTCGGCACCAGACTCCCTGATGGTTTTAACAAACGTAATGAGATAATGTTCCACTACTAATTTTGTTGATTTTGTATTTTTGCAGTTTTGTATATTATATAGGATGCATTACCATAGAGTTGAAATGTTGAATTTCTGAATATTTGTGAGATTTTTCTGAATTATCTAGGGGTGAGTAAAAATATCTCATATATGGTTAGACATCTTGTAGATAGCCATGCTAGGAATACAGCCACACTTTGTGTGTGTAGTATTTAAAAGGTTTATTCTATGCCGCGGGGAGGTGATTTACAGCGCTGGCTTCTTATATGTGAAGCCTTGTGGATTTATTATCCCGGCACCGGACTCCCTGTTTGTAACGAACGTAATGTGGTAATGTTCCACTACTAATTTTGTTGATTTTGTAGTTTTGTAAATTGGGGATATTTATTCAGAACTATTTCCTGACAGTTTTTATATATTATATGTTGTTTTGATGTTTATATGTATTGTTCATACTGTTTTAGGACCTTTCAGCTACAATTAACATATGTCATGTGATTTGCTTTTTGATTTTGATTGGTGGCATAGGGTTTATATACCGTTTGTGGCTAATAATGTTAGAGCTTTGACAAAGATCACTGTGTTGATCGAAACGCGTCGCTCTTTCATCTGTCTGATGTTTTTCTGTCCCGGAGTCCTTAATGGAATTTTAATGTGTTTTCGAATAAAGAAATTTGGAAATTTTATCCCAGGAGCTGGAGGTGAATTTTTTCAAGCTTTACCATGTATGTAAGTACTTGGAGAAGAATACAGTAATTAACCAGAGCCAGCATGAGTTTGTAGCAAACAAGTCATGCCATGCGATAGATATAGTATATCTCGACTTCAGCAAAGCATTTGATAAAGTATTTCATTCTATCCTTATTTAAAAAAAATACCAAATATGGGATTGACAAGGCTATGGTTAGGTGTATTCATAACTGGCTCAGTGATCTTACTCAAAGAGTAGTAATAAATAGTTGCATATCCAATTGCAAGATTGTTTCAAGTGGGGTACCACAAGGCTCTGTCCTGGCCCCAGTGTCGTTCAACATTTTTATAATTGATCTCGATAAGGGTACCGTTACACTATACGATTTACCAACGATCACGACCAGCGATACGACCTGGCCGTGATCGTTGGTAAGTCGTTGTGTGGTCGCTGGAGAGCTGTCACACAGACAGCTCTCCAGCGACCAACGATGCTGAGGTCCCCGGGTAACCAGGGTAAACATCGGGTTACTAAGCGCAGGACAGCGCTTAGTAACCCGATGTTTACCCTGGTTACCAGCGTAAAAAAACCCCAAACACTACATACTTACATTCCGCTGTCTGTCCCTTGCCGTCTGCTTCCCGCACTGACTGACTGTCGGCCGTAAAGTGAAAGCACAGCACAGCGCGCTGTGCTCTGCTTTCACTTTACTTCCGGCAGTCAGTCAGTGCGGGAAGTAGACGGCAAGGGACCTGACGGACACCGGAATGTAAGTATGTACTGTTTGTTTTATTTTACATTTACGATGGCAACAAGGATAAACATCGGGTTACTAAGCGCGGCCCTGCGCTTAGTAACCCGATGTTTACCCTGGTTACAAGCGAACGCATCGCGATGACAGCGGGAGATCCAGCGACGAAAGAAAGTTCCAAACGATCTGCTACGACGTACGATTCTCAGCAGGGTCCCTGATCGCTGCTGCGTGTCAGACACAGCGATATCGTATGGATATCGCTGGAACGTCACGGATCGTACCGTCGTAGCGACAAAAGTGCCACTGTGTGACGGTACCCTTAGGGAACTGAAGGTAGACTAATCAAATTTGCAGACGATGCAAAGCTAGGAGGAATTACTAACACTAGAGAAAACAGAGAAAGGATTCAGAAGTACCTAGATAAGCTTGAACAATGGGCAATGACTAAAGGTACCGTTACACTAAACGACTTACCAACGATCACGACCAGCGATACGACCTGGCCGTGATCGTTGGTAAGTCGTTGCGTGGTCGCTGGGGAGCTGTCACACAGACAGCTCTCTCCAGCGACCAACGATCCGGGGAACAACTTCGGCATCGTTGAAACTGTCTTCAACGATGCCGAATTTCCCGGGTAACCAGGGTAAATATCGGGTTACTAAGCGCAGGGCCGCGCTTAGTAACCCGATATTTACCCTGGTTACCATTGTCCCCCGGCGTCAGCTTCCCTGCACTGTGTCAGCGCCGGCCGGCCGTAAAGCAGAGCACAGCGGTGCGGGAGCAGAAGAAGTTGTTTTGGAGAGGTTGAGTTTCAGATAGAGAGCGGACATGATGTTGGAGACTGGGGACACATAGTCACTGGCGTTCTTTAGTACAGCGTGGGGTAAGGTCAGGGGATGATGTGTTTAGTTGTGTGTCATCAGCATAAAGATGGTACTGAAAGCCAAATCTGCTTATGGTTTGTCCAATTGGGGCCGTGCATAGGGAGAAGAGAAGGGGCCAAGGACTGCGCCCTAAGGTACCCCAACATCGCTATCATATTCCGCAGCGCTTTACAGTTTTTTGCACACATTATCATCGCTGTCCTTGAAGGGGCTCACAATCTAAATTCCCTATCAGTATGTCTTTGGAATGTGGGAGGAAACCGGGGAACCCAGAGGAAACCCACGCAAACATGGGAAGAACATACAAACTCCTTACAGATGTTGTCCGTGGGATTTGAACTCAGGACTCCAGCGCTACAGGGCTGCAGTGCTAACTACTGAGCCACCGTGCTCCCTGAAAGCAATAAACTTGTCACACCCCCAAGAGAATTTGTCAGGCAAGGCGATCTTGGTCTCCACTAAGGTTTGCCTGGGAGTCACAGTTCCCAAACCTGATGTGTTAGAGTGCTGTAAAACTACAGTGTATAGATCTGTCACCTCCAGACTGAGTTGCTACAGTTGCCCTGTCAGACCAGTGACCCATAATGAATCAAAAAATGGTTTCAGCCAGAGCTAATGTCACAGCTTTGTTGTTGAGTGTCCTGGGAGCAAGGGTTCCTTACCTGTCTCTAATGCTAGGGGCGCCCTAGATCACCCTGTACCCCGGATTACTTGTGATGGTGAAGACGCTAGGGCCATGTACCTTGCCTTAGCTCCTGAATCCGCCCTCAGTCTGTACCATACCAGGAAGAGGGGAGTAGCAGTGTACCATAATACACCAACCAGACTAACAAGGTAATACAAATAGGGATAAAGGAAAATACTAATCAAACAAATGTACTCTCACAAACAACAGAGGAATGCAGCAGTGAGTCGAGGATGGGGTAAACCTAAAGTAGGAGAAGGATAGCAAATTAGCACACACCCAAAACCTAGGAACAGTCACAGATAAATCTATTAAATGCCTTCCCAAATAACAACCACCAACCTCCAACCATGGAGCAAAAGCAAGCTCTGGCAATGGGTGCTTGCCAAGATTATATAAGAGATGGAAGTGGCTAACAGTGAACAGCTGAGCCTTAATGAAGGAAACTAAGCAGATTAACCCCTGCACCATTTAATATGAAGCTGACGTGCTTCTAATCAGTGCAGGAGTAGGAGAAAACAGATGCTGTGGTCTTCTGGCTCCTCTCTGTCTCGGTAAACCTGTGACACCCATTCATCCAGAAGTGTACAGGTCCTTCTCAAAAAATTAGCATATAGTGTTAAATTTCATTATTTCCCATAATGTAATGATTACAATTAAACTTTCATATATTATAGATTCATTATCCACCAACTGAAATTTGTCAGGTCTTTTATTGTTTTAATACTGATGATTTTGGCATACAACTCCTGATAACCCAAAAAACCTGTCTCAATAAATTAGCATATTTCACCCATCCAATCAAATAAAAGTGTTTTTTAATAACAAACAAAAAAACCAACAAATAATAATGTTCAGTTATGCACTCAATACTTGGTCGGGAATCCTTTGGCAGAAATGACTGCTTCAATGCGGCGTGGCATGGAGGCAATCAGCCTGTGACACTGCTGAGATGTTATGGAGGCCCAGGATGCTTCAATAGCAGCCTTAAGCTCATCCAGAGTGTTGGGTCTTGCGTCTCTCAACTTTCTCTTCACAATATCCCACAGATTCTCTATGGGGTTCAGGTCAGGAGAGTTGGCAGGCCAATTGAGCACAGTAATACCATGGTCAGTAAACCATTTACCAGTGGTTTTGGCACTGTGAGCAGGTGCCAGGTCGTGCTGAAAAATGAAATCTTCATCTCCATAAAGCATTTCAGCCGATGGAAGCATGAAGTGCTCCAAAATCTCCTGATAGCTAGCTGCATTGACCCTGCCCTTGATGAAACACAGTGGACCAACACCAGCAGCTGACATGGCACCCCACACCATCACTGACTGTGGGTACTTGACACTGGACTTCAGGCATTTTGGCATTTCCTTCTCCCCAGTCTTCCTCCAGACTCTGGCACCTTGATTTCCGAATGACATGCAAAATTTGCTTTCATCAGAAAAAAGTACTTGGGACCACTTAGCAACAGTCCAGTGCTGCTTCTCTGTAGCTCAAAAGTGGCTTTACCTGGGGAATGCGGCACCTGTAGCCCATTTCCTGCACACGCCTGTGCACGGTGGCTCTGGATGTTTCCACACCAGACTCAGTCCACTGCTTCCTCAGGTTCCCCAAGGTCTGGAATCGGTCCTTCTCCACAATCTTCCTCAGGGTCCGGTCTCCTCTTCTCGTTGTACAGCGTTTTCTGCCACATTGTTTCCTTCCAACAGACTTACCATTGAGGTGCCTTGATACAGCACTCTGGGAACAGCCTATTTGTTGAGAAATTTCTTTCTGGGTCTTACCCTCTTGCTTGAGGGTGTCAATGATGGCCTTCTTGACATCTTTCAGGTCGCTAGTCTTAAGGTACCTTCACACATAACGATATTGTTAACGATATCGTTGCTTTTTGTGACGTAGCAACGATATCGTTAATGAAATCGTTATGTGTGACAGCGACCAACGATCAGGCCCCTGCTGGGAGATCGTTGGTCGCTGAATAAAGTCCAGAACTTTATTTCGTCGCTGGACTCCTGCTGACATCGCTGGATCGGCGTGTGTGACACCGATCCAGCGATGTCTTCACTGGTAACCAGGGTAAACATCGGGTAACTAAGCGCAGGGCCGCGCTTAGTAACCCGATGTTTACCCTGGTTACCATGCTAAAAGAAAAAAAAAACAAACACTAGATACTTACCTACCGCTGTCTGTCCTCCAGCGCTGTGCTCTGCACTCCTCCTGTACTGGCTGTGAGCCGGAAAGCAGAGCGGTGACGTCACCGCTCTGCTTTCCGGCTCCCAGCCAGTACAGGAGGAGAGCAGAGAAGCAGAGCGCAGCGCTGGAGGACAGACAGCGGTAGGTAAGTATCTAGTGTTTTTTTTTTTTTTTACTTTTAGCATGGTAACCAGGGTAAACATCGGGTTACTAAGCGCGGCCCTGCGCTTAGTTACCCGATGTTTACCCTGGTTACCGGCATCGTTGGTCGCTGGAGAGCGGTCTGTGTGACAGCTCTCCAGCGACCAAACAGCGACGCTGCAGCGATCCGGATCGTTGTCTGTATCGCTGCAGCGTCGCTAAGTGTGAAGGGGCCTTTACCCATGATGGGGGTTTTGAGTAATGAACCAGGCAGGGAGTTTATAAAAGCCTCAGGTATCTTTTGCATGTGTTTAGAGTTAATTAGTTGATTCAGAAGATTAGGGTAATAGGTCGTTTAGAGAACCTTTTCTTGATATGCTAATTTATTGAGACAGGTTTTTTGGGTTATCAGGAGTTGTATGCCAAAATCATCAGTATTAAAACAATAAAAGACCTGACAAATTTCAGTTGGTGGATAATGAATCTATAATATATGAAAGTTTAATTGTAATCATTACATTATGGTAAATAATGAAATTTAACACTATATGCTAATTTTTTGAGAAGGACCTGTATTTGTGAGTTCAAACACTGATGTTGGACGAGAGGGCCAGGCTGCGATCTATGTTCTACTTCATCCCAAAAGTGTTTGATAATGAAATAAAGGCTCAGTCAAGTCTTTCCACACCAAATTAACCCAACCATGTCTTTATGTCATGTGTCTGGAATCAAACCCTTGATCATGTGATCGGTGTCTCTTTCTGCTGTACCATAGCATTTACACTTTTAGGTGTTTTAGTTCTGTTATCTTTGTTTCTTTCGTTTTTTTTGGTAACATGTGTTTTTAATTTACTGTGTTTATCTGTTCTATCACCTTCCTCTGCTGGTGTTTCCTGCTGGTGATAGTCTTTGTTGGATTCATTATCTTTGCTGTACCTTATGTTGGTTGCAGTTGCTTCATGTGTAATTCCTTTACTCCTTAGGGAATTGTTATTCTAGCAATACTAGGAGCTGCTAAGGACATTCAGGATAAGCTTTCGTCGAGTGAGGGCGCCATTGCGTTATTTTAGGGTGCCAACCACCGTGGTCAGGAAGAGACAGACCAGAGTCAGAGGAGTGCTTTTTCCTAGTCTGAACAGGGATCTGTCAGGTTCAGATATTTGTCTCCCTGGTTTCTGCATTACCTGTCTGAATGTGATTTAGCAAGCAGTCATAGCACTGTATAGCCCTTGCTTTGTACACTAGAGCACAGTCATATTGGAGCAAAAAAAGTGCCTTCCCAAAATGTCACCTCAAAGATGGACCAAAACAATTGTCTAAAATGTCTTAGAATAATTAACATTTCCCTTCACTGTAAATAATAAGGGTCTAAGCCAACTCTTGAAAACAACCCCATAGCATTATCCCTTCTCCACCAACCTTTAAAGTTGGCATAATGCAGGGGATACATTTATTTGGTTCCTAAACACTACTAATTTTCTATACTATCACATGTGCAATATTAACCCCTCTGTGACCTTAAACGTACTATCCCGTCGAGGTGCCCTGGGCTTATCTGACCCTGGACGGGATAGTACGTCATAGCCGATCGGCCGCGCTCACGGGGGGAGCGCGGCCGATCGCGGCCGGGTGTCAGCTGCTTATCGCAGCTGACATCCGGCACTATGTGCCAGGAGCGGTCACGGACCGCCCCCGGCACATTAACCCCTGGCACACCGCGATCAAAGATGATCGCGATGTGCCGGCGGTGCAGGGAAGCACCGCGCAGGGAGGGGGCTCCCTGCGGGCTTCCCTGAGACCCCCGGAGCAACGCGATGTGATCGCGTTGCTGCGAGGGTCTCACCTCCCTCCCTGCTTCCTCCAGCCCCGGATCCAAGATGGCCGCGGATCCGGGTCCTGTACGGAGGGAGGTGGCTTCACAGAGCCTGCTCAGAGCAGGCACTGTGAAGGCTGCAGCGCTGCATGTCAGATCAGTGATCTGACAGAGTGCTGTGCAAACTGTCAGATCACTGATCTGTGATGTCCCCCCCTGGGACAAAGTAAAAAAGTAAAAAAAAAAATTTCCAAATGTGGAAAAAAAAATAAAAAAAAATATTCCAAAATAATTAAAAAAAAAAAATATATTATTCCCATAAATACATTTCTTCATCTAAATAAAAAAAACAAAACAATAAAAGTACACATATTTAGTATCGCCGCGTCCGTAACGACCCGACCTATAAAACTGTCCCACTAGTTAACCCCTTCAGTAAACACCGTAAGAAAAAAAAAAAAAAAACGAGGCAAAAAACAACGCTTTATTATCATACTGCTGAACAAAAAGTGGAATAACACGCGATCAAAAGGACAGATATAAATAACCATGGTACCGCTGAAAGCGTCATATTGTCCCGCAAAAAACGAGCTGCCATACAGCATCATCAGCAAAAAAATAAAAAAGTTATAGTCCTGAGAATAAAGCGATGCAAAAATAATTATTTTTTCTGTAAAATAGTTTTTATCGTATAAAAGCGCCAAACCATAAAAAAATGATATAAATGAGGTATCGCTGTAATCGTACTGACCCGAAGAATAAAACTGATTTATCAATTTTACCAAACGCGGAACGGTATAAACGCCTCCCCCAATAGAAATTCATGAATAGCTGGTTTTTGGTCATTCTTCCTCACAAAAATCGGAATAAAAAGCGATCAAAAAATGTCCCGTGCCCGAAAATGTTTTCAATAAAAACGTCAACTCGTCCCACAAAAAACAAGACCTCACATGACTCTATGGACCAAAATATGGAAAAATTATAGCTCTCAAAATGTGGTATTGCAAAAAATATTTTTTGCAATAAAAAGGGTCTTTCAGTGTGTGACGGCTGCCAATCATAAAAATCCGCTAAAAAACTCGCTATAAAAGTAAATCAAACCCCCCTTCATCACCCCCTTAGTTAGGGAAAAATAAAAAAAATGTATTTATTTCCATTTTCCCATTAGGGCTAGGGTTAGGGCTAGGGTTAGGGTTAGGGTTAGGGTTAGGGTTAGGGCTAGGGTTAGGGCTAGGGTTAGGGCTAGGATTAGGGCTAGGGTTAGGGCTAGGGTTAGGGCTAGGGTTAGGGTTGGGGCTACAGTTAGGGTTGGGGCTACAGTTAGGGTTAGGGTTTAGATTACATTTACAGTTGGGAATAGGGTTGGGATTAGGGTTAGGGGTGTGTCAGGGTTAGAGGTGTGGTTAGGGTTACCGTTGGAATTAGGGTTAGGGGTGTGTTTAGATTAGGGTTTCAGTTATAATTGGGGGGTTTCCACTGTTTCGGCACATCAGGGTCTCTCCAAACACGACATGGCGTCCGATCTCAATTCCAGCCAATTCTGCGTTGAAAAAGTAAAACAGTGCTCCTTCCCTTCCGAGCTCTCCTGTGTGCCCAAACAGGGGTTTACCCTCACATATGGGGTATCAGCGTACTCAGGACAAATTGGACAACAACTTTTGTGGACCAATTTCTCCTGTTACCCTTGGGAAAATACAAAACTGGGGGCTAAAAAATAATTTTTGTGGGAAAACAAAAAGATTTTTTATTTTCACGGCTCTGCGTTATAAACTGTAGTGAAACACTTGGGGGTTCAAAGTTCTCACAACACATCTAGATAAGTTCATTGAGGGGTCTAGTTTCCAATATGGGGTCACTTGTGGGGGGTTTCTACTGTTTAGGTACTTTAGGGGCTCTGCAAACGCAATGTGACGCCTGCAGACCAATCCATCTAAGTCTGCATTCCAAATGATGCTCCTTCCCTTCCGAGCCCTCCCATGCGCCCAAACGGTGGTTCCCCCCCACATATCGGGTATCAGCGTACTCAGGACAAATTGGACAACAACATTTAGGGTCCAATTTCTCCTGCTAACCTTGGAAAAATACAAAACTGGGGGCTAAAATATAATTTTTGTGGAAAAAATAATATTTTTTATTTGCACGGCTCTGCGTTATAAACTGTAGTGAAATACTTGGGGGTTCAAAGCTCTCACAACACATCAAGATGAGTTCCTTAGGGGGTCTACTTTCCAAAATGGTGTCACTTGTGGGGGGTTTCTACTGTTTAGGTACATTAGGGGCTCTGCAAACGCAATGTGACGCCTGCAGACCATTCCATCTAAGTCTGCATTCCAAATGGCGCTCCTTCCCTTCCGAGCCCTCCCATGCGCCCAAACGGTGGTCCCCCCCCACATATGGGGTATCAGCGTACTCAGGACAAATTGGACAACAACTTTTGGGGTCCAATTTCTCCTGTTACCCTAGGGAAAATACAAAACTGGGGGCTAAAAAATAATTTTTGTGGGAAAAAAATTTTGTTTTATTTTTATGGCTCTGCATTATAAACTTCTGTGAAGCCCTTGGTGGGTCAAAGTGCTCACCACACATCCAGATAAGTTCCTTAGGGGGTCTACTTTCCAAAATGGTGTCACTTGTATTGGGTTTCAATGTTTAGGCACATCAGTGGCTCTCCAAACGCAACATGGCGTCCCATCTCAATTCCTGTCAATTTTGCATTGAAAAGTCAAACGGCGCTCCTTCCCTTCCGAGCTCTCCCATGCGCCCAAACAGTGGTTTACTGCCACATATGGGGTATCAGCGTACTCAGGACAAATTGGACAACAACTTTTGAGGTCCAATTTCTTCTCTTACCCTTGGAAAAATAAAAAATTGGGGGCAAAAATATAATTTTGGTGAAAAAATATGATTTTTTATTTTTACGGTTCTGCATTATAAACTTCTGTGAAGCACTTGGTGGGTCAAAGTGCTCACCACACATCCAGATAAGTTCCTTAGGGGGTCTACTTTCCAAAATGGTGTCACTTGTGGGGGGTTTCAATGTTTAGGCACATCAGGGGCTCTCCAAACGCAACATGGCGTCCCATCTCAATTCCTGTCAATTTTGCATTGAAAAGTCAAACGGCGCTCCTTCCCTTCCGAGCTCTCCCATGTGCCCAAACAGTGGTTTACTGCCACATATGGGGTATCAGCGTACTCAGGACAAATTGGACAACAACTTTTGGGGTCCATTTTCTCCTGTTACCCTTGGTAAAATAAAACAAATTGGAGCTGAAGTAAATTTTTTGTGTAAAAAAGTTAAATGTTCATTTTTATTTAAACATTCCAAAAATTCCTATTAAACACCTGAAGGGTTAATAAACTTCTTGAATGTGGGTTTGAGCACCTTGAGGGGTGCAGTTTTTAGAATGGTGTCACACTTGGGAATTTTCTATCATATAGACCCCTCAAAATGACTTCAAATGAGACGTGGTCCCTAAAAAAAAAAATGGTGTTGTAAAAATGAGAAATTGCTGGTCAACTTTTAACCCTTATAACTCCCTAACAAAAAAAAAATTTGGTTCCAAAATTATGCTGATGTAAAGGAGACATGTGGGAAATGTTACTTATTAAGTATTTTGTGTGACATATCTCTGTGATTTGATTGCATAAAAATTCAAAGTTTGAAAATTGCAAAATTTTCAAAATTTTAGCCAAATTTCCGTTTTTTTCACAAATAAACGCAGGTACTATCAAAGAAATTTTACCACTATCATGAAGTACAATATGTCACGAGAAAACAATGTCAGAATCACCAGGATCCGTTGAAGCGTTTCGGAGTTATAACCTCATAAAGGGACAGTGGTCAGAATTGTAAAAATTGGCCTGGTCATTGACGTGCAAACCACCCTTGGGGGTAAAGGGGTTAAGGAAGGAAGAAATTTCACAAATTAACTTTTTGAAACAGTGGAATCCCATTATAGTCTCCTGAGGAGGCCATCTTGGTATGGCAATACACATCAGGTAGCGGTCCCAACACAGTTTAATTTTGGAGGATCAGACATAACCTTTGGCCCCGATTCATCAAACCAATTTTGTGAACCCCCCAATATATACTACAAAAAAATAATGAATACATGAACTCCTTAATTGTAAATTAAAAATGTAAGGTACTTGTTTAGAGTTTTTTGATTAAAGAATTCAAAAGTCATCCAACCATGTACCTCTTACAAAAAAAGTGGATGCTTCATGATCTTCCAATATCTTAAAAATAATTTTACCACGATTTGGAGTTGTCCTCTGTGTTGGAGACCACCACCATATTACCAAAAAATATAAAAAAACCTTTAGCATTCCCAAAAGAAGTCATACAACTTCTTGATAATCTGAAATACAACAATGTATAGAAATTGGACACACTTTAAACTATATTTAACAATTATCTGGAATTGAAAACAAACCTAAAACAAACAAATATCATTAATTGGGAAAAACAAAAGGTCTAAAAAAACAACAACAAATCAACTACACTCCGCGTAGCAATAGCAATGCCAATGCCAATCTATTATTATAACCCCATATGGCTTTTCTATTTTTGGGGGGATTGGATGAAGTCCCTAAAAAACGAGACCTATTATATGCCAGATTTAATTAGTGACATAATTACTTATAGCGTCCAAATGAAAAAAAGATATCAACTCCACCTCTTTCAGGAATAATAGACAATATTTCAATGTGCAATATTTTTTTAAAAATAATTTTCTTATTAGAGACTGAGCCTTTCTAAAATTCCTCCCAGGCTTAATCGTAGAATAATTATTTGTTGAGATATGAAAAAAAAAAATCAAGTCAAACTTAAAAATCAAAAAGATACATGTATGGTACCTTAGATATGTAGGTTACATAATTTCTATGTTTTATGAGTGTATAAAAAAAGTTTAGTTGAAACAATTTTCACTTTCCACACCCCCTCTTTGAATTCCTACGCCCATCACCATAACTGCATCATTCCTCAAACCTCCCTGATTTGATATAAGTTTGATAAAACCAATACAAATGGATTGATAAACACAATTAAAAAAATGTCCAGAAAAGGAAGGATCATATCCATGGCAAGAAAAAAAGGATTTCAATCTATGTGGAATATGTTTGTAAAAAAAGACTGACTGACTTACTCAATAACTGATCCTTCAGAAGATACATTGTCCATTTCTTCTAATGTTGCCAAAACAAAGTTTGCTTCAAATACCATGTCATCTATACTGAAAATGATTGGTCTAAAATGACATAGTTAAGTAATTATTGGTCTTGACACAAACAGTTTGTTTACAAGATTATTAGAAAAGCTGAAATTACCATCTGCAGTTAACATTTAAAATAATGTTTATAAAGAAATTTATTGGATAAAACCTACTCTCCTGGTTTGTGGAAATGAATTGTAATGACAGCACTGGTCGCCTCTGCAAATGACAAGAAGCCCTATAAACAGAGAGTGCTGCGTAAGAAATGAGTGTCACAAGGCAATTAGATTAATGCTTTAGTCTTCACAATATAAAATAATTACATATAACTTACATTGTTTCTACTTATCTTTTACCACTAGGACATCTGTCTCACTGGTCATATGGCTCACGGTGCTCGTATCAGAGTTTGATCCGAGTGTCAGCATGGTGTGATCCCATTCTCTCGAAAAAGGACAACATTTCTTCATCTTCTCGATTTTGTGAATCCCCAGAAATTGGACTGCACTCAAATTTCATTTAAATGCAGTACGATGTTTTCCACGCACCCACAGACTTCAATAGATGAGTTTCATTCGACTTCAATGTGAAATCGCAGCAAACTACAATTTTTTTTTCACTGACTGATTCTGACAGTGAAAAAAAAAATCAGGCTTCAGCACTGCCCCATTGAATAACATTCAATATCCCAAAACAAAG
This sequence comes from Ranitomeya imitator, assembly GCF_032444005.1. Lineage (NCBI taxonomy): Eukaryota > Metazoa > Chordata > Amphibia > Anura > Dendrobatidae > Ranitomeya > Ranitomeya imitator. Next base: position 247,295,734 of record NC_091282.1, read on the forward strand.
ATGGAACTTTTACCTGTTTAGATTTATTGCAACTGTAATAACATCGTGAGGGGTAAAATACTCACATACAGGATAACAGTTATATAGTAAGAGATATTATACATGCATACAGACTTGGCATATATTTAATCTAATGTAAGTTTGGTCTACACTATGTGGGAGAGACTACATAATCCGTGAAGAATCGGATTGGAAACACAAGTCAAATAATTAACTTGCTGAGTTGGCTAGTTGCTAGCCAAACATAAATACCTATAAAGTCGTATATTCGCTTATGCCGCACAAGGAACGGTATAAAAATAAATAAAACTAATTCTTCACCTGCTGATTTGTTTATTCTGCCTCACAAAGATCACAGTAAGTCTCGTTCATATTTGTCCTGCGCTCTATGCTGAGCGCTTACACTGGGGTTTTCGTGTAAATCTCTGAAATACATAATTCAAACAGCACCCCTGGTGGAAGATTCCCTATAATGAGGCAGATGGAGGCACAGTGGATGCTGTATGACCTATGATCCTGACATGCTCGTCTTTTTAGACATGCATAAAAGCGCAGTCGGATCCAGTTTTATGCACCTCCTAAAAGCCGGATATGCCGAACAGAGTCCAAAGTATCTCAGCCTCATAAGTGAATGGATCCCTCGGGGTTTCAACCAAATCATGTAATTTGTAGATTTAGATGGAAACCCTGATATAAGTGCTCAGTGTAGAGTGCAGGATAAATGTGAACTGATCCAAAATGTTCTGTACCCCAAAATGCCACCAATAAAAGCTTCTGCTCAACCCATTAAAAAAGGTCCCAACTCAGATTCGTCATCTGTTAACAGAAATATAGGGGGCTTCCACATTACTGGTAGCACAAAGGCTCTGGAAAAGTGACATGGATCCCACCAAATGAAAACTAGCAAAATCTGCACTCCCAAATCCAAATGCCTGTCCTTCTCCTGAGCCCCAGTGTGCTTATACCGCAGTTAGCGTCCATATATATTTGATATTACTGTAGCGATGAGAGCCCACTAATTTACGGGTGTGTGTCATCAGAAGCATGAGCTGGGCACAGTGTACAGGCACTACAATGCACAGGCACAACACTGGCATTTTTGTATTTTCACTAAGCAACATCCACTGCAACTTGTTTCTGAAAAACACCTATGGAGTCAAAATAATCACAAATTTCCAAATTGAGGTCAACTAAGGGAGGAAACCTCAGCTCTTCTGGCACTTACGTGCTCTGTATATGGAGTCTGCAAATTTTTCTATGAAAATTTGTTCTTCGAGAGTCAAATAGTGCTCCTTCCCTACCAAGTCTCTTCGTGTGGCCAAACAGTCACATAAGGGGAATTGCCATGTTCACAAGAAATTGTGTAACTAATTGTGTGGTAATTTATACCTATTTCCCCTTGTGAAAATGTAAAATATGGGGCCAAAACAACATTACAGTGGTAAAAATGTATTTCTTTTTCTTTACCGCTCAATGGTATAACATTTTGTGAAACACATGTGGTGTCAATATGATCACTGCACCCTAGATGATTTAACTAAGTGGTGTAGTTTGTAAAATGGGGTCACTTATGGGGGGTGCTGCTGTCTTGATTCCTCAGAGGCTCTGCCTATATGACATGGCATCCGCAAACCATTCCAGGCAAATATGCACTCCGGTATGGCGCTCCTTCCCTTCTAAGTTTTGCACTGTATCTAAAAAGTAGTTTTTGACCACATATGGAACAGTGCCACACTAAGGAGACATTGTGTAAAAAAAAGTTTGGTCCAAAACTTGGGGCTAAAACAACATTTTAGTTAAAAAAATGTAACTTTTTATTTTCATAGCCCAGTGTTTCATACAATTCTGTGAAATGCCTGCGGGTTTAAAATGCTTAATACACCCTTTGAGGAATTCTTCAAGAGATGTAGTTTCCAAAATGTGGTCACTTGGTTCCACTGTATATGCACATCAAGGTCTCTGCAAACGGGACATGGCGTCCGTTATCTATTCCAGATAATTTTACGCTCTAAAAGTGAAACAGTGCTCCTTTCCTTCCAAGCCCTGCCCTCCGCCCAAATACTAGTTTTCCACCACGTACGGTGTATCGGCGTACTCAAGAGAAATTGGACAACAAATTGTATTGTCCACTGACTCCTGTTTCCTTTGTGAAAATGAAAAATTTGGGGCTAAGCAACAATCTTTGGGAAAAAGTACAATTTAAATGTTTTTTTGTGATGCACTGAAACGTTAATATATTTCTTGAATTTGGTTTTGAGCATCGTGAAGGGTGCAGTTTTTAAACTGTTGTCACTTTTGGGTATTTTCTGTCATATAACCCCTCAAATTCACTTCAGATGTGCTGTGGTTCCTAAAAAAATAAGATTTGTACATTTTGTTGGAAAAATGGAAAATTGCTGATAAACTTTTAACCCTTCTAACTTCCTAAGGAAAAAAATTATGTTTAACCCCTTTCTGACCTGGGACGGGATAGTATGTCTGAGGTCAGATCCCGTGCTTTGATGTTAGCTAGCATCAAAGCCGGGACATGTCAGCTGTTTTGAACAGCTGACATGTGCCCGCAATAGCGACAGGTGGAAAATTAACTATTAACAGCAGCATTTAAATGAACGCATAACCGACCCCCATCACATGATCGGGGGTCAGCGATGAGTCGGCATGAGTACCTGAGGTCTCCTTGAGACCTCTATGTTTGTTGATGCCGGCTTGCTGTGAGTGCCACCGTGTAGTCGGCGCTCATAGCAAGCCTGTAATTCAGCTACTGTACATAGGAGCGATCTAATGATCGCTCCTATGTAGCTGAGCCGATCCAGTTGTGCCAGCTTCTAGCTCCCATGGAGGCTATTGAAGCATGGCAAAAGTAAAAAAAAAAAAAATGTTTTAAAAAAATATTAAAAAAATAAAAAAATATAAAAGTTTAAATCACCCCCCTTTTGCCCCATTCAAAATAAAACAATAAAAAAAATCAAATATACACATATTTGGTATCGCCGCGTTCAGAATTGCCTGATCTATCAATAAAAAAAGGATGAACCTGATCGCTAAACAGTGTAGCGAGAAAAAAATTCGAAACGCCCGAATTACGTTTTTTTGGTCGCTGCGAGATTGAATTAAAATGCAATAACAGGCGATCAAAAGAATGTATCTGCACCAAAAATGATATTATTAAAAACGTCAGCTTGGCGCGCAAAAAATAAGCCCTCACCCGACCCGAGATCACGAAAAATAGAGGTGCTACGGGTATCGGAAAATGGCGCAATTTTTTTTTTTTTAGCAAAGTTTGGAATTTTTTTTCACCACTTAGGTAAAAAGGAACCTAGACATATTTGGTGTCTATGAGCTCATAATGACCTGGAGAATCAATATGGCAGGTCAGTTTTAACATTTAGTGAACCTAGCAAAATAGCCAAACAAACAAAAAAGTGTGGGATTGCACTTTTTTTTGCAATTTCACCGCAATTTCACCGCACTTGGAATTTTTTTCCCGTTTTCTAGTACACGACATGGTAAAACCAATGATGTCATTCAAAAGTAAAACTCGTCACGCAAAAAATAAGCTCTCACATGGCCATATTGACGGAAAAATAAAGTTATGGCTCTGGGAAAGAGGGGGGCGAAAAACGAACACGGAAAAACGGAAAATCCCAAGGTCATGAATGGTTTAAAAAATGATGCTAACGTAAAGTAGACATAGGGAAAATATTATTTATTTATTAATTATTTAGTGTGGTATAACTCTACCTACTTTTATGACTATAAACGCAAATTATATTGACCAAAATTAACCACTAGCATGAAGTACCACATGTCACGAAAAAACAGTCTCAGGATCACTGGGATATGTTGAAGAGTTATTATCTCATAAAGTGACACGTCAGTTTTTAAAAATGAGGCTCGGTGATTAATGTACAATGTGGCTCGGTTCTTAAGGCGCTAAATAGCATATTTTTGTCATGTTGCACCTATATTTTTTTGATAGGTGCTGTATTTCCGGTCATTCCATATCCATACTCCTATTACTATGGGTATTGGTTTGATAGCCAATCATTTTTGGCCCATTATCCGGGGTAGTGATTGATTCAGTATTGGGTAGGTGGAGCGCTGATGTCATTGTGTCGTTATAAGGTAAGTAATTGGTCACGTGACTAGGTCTATTGACTTACACTATTGAATACTGAAAAGTGATAAGAAAATAGGCGCATACGAGGTAGGATGTGATTTGTCGCCATGGTGGTGGAAGTGGTATCATCCAGTTAACACACCTCTGGATCAACATGATTTGTCCTAGGTATAATAGCGGTATGTTATTTAATTGTATAGAACAAGGATAATGATATGTTTTACTAGCTGGATCAAGCACTAAGAATAGACTGACCTCTTACAGTGAGTTATAGTGTAGAGGGCAGGTTATGGTCCATAGGGTTTAACTTGTGTGATCCTTATTTTCTCTGGTGAAAATACCCATAGAATGTTTTCAGCAGTGTATTAGTAATTTTATTTCATTTCATGTCTTACCCTGACTTCCTTTAAACAAAATGTTACATCAGACGAGTCAATGTTAATTTGAAAGTCATTAAATTCATCAGAGCCGAGGTGAATTTCAGTATGCATTAACTTTGATAGTCCTGCATAAAACAAAAATATATATTGATTTAGCTCTGGAGAATTAAGACAGTCTAACATTAATATTAAGTCACTTGTGAACTCACCCTTTGAGATTTTTCAGAGAAATACCTAAAATATATATTCCTTTATAGTATTCCTTTATGCTGTTATGGTTCAGGGAAAATGCTATTAGCCAATTACAGGAGAAATGTAGTATTTGATGATGGCTACTAAAAAGAGTAACTGGTCATGTAACAAATGGATGGACCAAGTCTAATAGAGCAAAATAGGCTTTTGTTACGACCTCTCCGCTCTGGTACAAAAATGGAATTTTCTAGCGGGGAACCATTCTATATTATGCCCATATGACCCGATAGGACACATGGAAATATGTTGTCTTTTAGAAACAACTCATTTAAACATTCACCCTATAACACAAACCTCTCCGCAACATTTATCTTTACAACTTGCTTTTTATGTTGCCTTTTCCAAGGTAGATTTATGAGCGTTCTTTCCTCTGTGCCTGTCTATGAGACATCTTCCATCACCCTGCTGTCAATGCATTCACAGTGGGAACAAGTAGGAGTCTGTTGATGCTGTGCAATGTGACAGACTTTTCTATAAATTGCTTGTGCGCTGAAGAAAAGCCAGTGCAACTTACTATTCTGGGCACCTGCAATGGCCATAGCTCTTCCTAGCATCAACCGGTATACCATATCTAAGTAGATTCCAGAATTATGTGAGATTCTATCAGCATAATAAATGTTTTACTAATTGAATACATTTAAGAATGACAGTTCCAATAAGGTGGACCAGGGTGAATGAAGTGGTAAGACCATGTTCATCCCTGCATTCTGAAATTTCGCTTGTCTGTTCTGTTTTTAAGAACGTCCGAAATTCAAGATAAAATTGCATCTGTTCCATAAGTGTTGCAAACAGAGATGCTTGATTGATTATAATGGGATCCGTCTATGGTTTTTTTTATCTGTCAGTATTTAGAACGGCAAAAAGTTTTTTTTTTCTTTAAATGAAAAGGGACACATGAAAGAACCCAGACAGACCCCCACAATAATCAAAGGGTCTTTTTTTTTGCATCTGTTTGTATCAGTTATGTGACAGATACATATTGGATATGAATTCTGTCTCTATGTTCCTAAAACTAAACAAACAAAAGTAGTTCCTGAATGCAGGTGTGAACATAGATTTAAGAGACAAAGTATTGTGCTTCTAATCTTCATATAATGCACCATGATAATTCTAGAAAGAATGGACACAAAAACAAACTAAATACTTTGATTACTAAGAGGATAGTGGTCAATTTCAGAAATGTATGAGAACATTTCATACAGCTCTGCAGCACATGCTTGATTCCTTTCATTTGTATCTGGCAATAAAGAGGTTGTCTTGGACTTTTATATTGATGATGTATCCATCACCCCATCAATCAGCTGGTTGCAGCAAACACTGCTGGAGAATGTGCACAGTGTATACGGGCCATAACAGCTCTGAGCTGCAGTACCAGAGAACGGCCACTACACAATGCACGGAGCCATGAGGTCCTAGCACTGTACGCTGTGTACATCTAGCCACAGTCAGAGATTCAAACAACTGTACAGTGGCAGTGCCAGGTGTTGGACACCCTTCAATATGACACTCATGACCTACTCTAATTATAGGTCATCAGTATACAAGTCCTGGTCAACATTAACCCCTGGAGTTTTTTTTCGGTTTTGCATTTTCGTTTTTTGCTCCGCTTCTTCCCAGAGCCATAACTTTTTTATTTTTCCGTCAATATGGCCATGTAAGGGCTTGATTTCTTGCAGGACGAATTGTATTTTTGAACGACACCATTGGTTTTACCATGTCGTGTACCAGAAAACGGGAAAAAATTTCCAAGTGCGATGAAATACCAAAAAAGTGCAATCCCACACTTTTTTTTTTACTAGGTTCACTAAATGCTAAAACTGACCTACCATTATGATTCTCCAGGTCATTGTGAGTTTATAGACACCAAACATGTCTAGGTTCTTTTTCATCCAAGTGGTGAAAAAAAATTCCAAACTTTGTAAAAAAAAAAAAAAAGTGGCATTTTCCAATACTTGTAGTGTCTCCATTTTTCATGATCTGGGGTTGGGTGAGGGCTTAATTTTTGCGTGCCGAGCTGACATTTTAAATGATACCATTTTAGTGCAGATACAATCTTTTGATTGCCCGTTATTGCATTTTAAAGCCAGCACTGATAACCATAGAGGTCTCCAGGCGACGTCAGGTTGCCATGCCAACACACCGGTGACCAGCGATCCCGTGACGTGGGTCACTGGTGTGCCTATTTCCGGCGCGATTTAAATGCCGCTGTCAGAGTTTGACAGCGACATTTAACTGATTAATAGCCACGGGTGGATCGCTGTTCAAAACAGATGACATGTCCCTGGAAAGATGTGGGTTCACCACCTGAGCCCACTAGAGATGAGCGGTGTTCGAGTCGAACTGTTCGCTTAAAATTCGCCAAAAGCCTAACTTGATTTTCACATTTAAACTGTTTATCATTGTTAATAGACTGTTTCAGTGTATAGTGGGCGGGAGGGGGGGATAGATCTGTACTGAAATAATGCCGATCTCCATTTTTGTTTTCTTTCCCGCATTTATAGTGGGGCGGTGCAGTCTCTCAGCCTATCAGCAGTGCATACACACACATAGCAATGTGCATGTGATGCACACAAGCAAGGGCATGTGTCATTGGCTGTGTATGTCACATGTCCTTGCCCTATAAAAACCAGCCATTTGCCCCGTCGCCACCATTTCCTCACTGCTGCAGCTTAGTGTTAGACATCACGGCTGCTGCTGTGGGTGCATACAGTCTAAGAGTGGTTTTTGCAAGCAAATTTTCTGTTAGACAGAGAGAGATAGGTTTAGGGAGTCGGGACTAGTTGTAATATCAGCCCTTTTCAGGGTAGGTTACAGCAGTTCACAGCACTTTTTGCCAGGCAGGTCTGTGCCAGTGCTGTGCAAGTGTTTGTCACAGCATTTGGTGTAATCTAGCTCAGCCAATCCTTTTGGGCTAGTAGCATTGTTTGATAGTTATTTGAGTAGCCCGCCTGTGAAGCTAGCCACACCGCCTGTGTATCTAAATTTTTACTGCATCTAACCCAGTAAATTGTTTTGTGCTTAGTAGCAGTGCCTGCACGTCAGCAGAGTAGCCCACCTGTGAAGCTACACCCCCTGTGTATCTAAATTTTTACTGTATCTAACCCAGTAAATCGTTTTGGGCCTAGGAGCACTGTCTGCACGTCAGCGGAGTAGCCCGCCTGTGAAGCTAACTACACCGCCTGTGTATTTAAATTTTTACTGCATCTAACCCAGTGAATCGTTTTGGGCTTAGTAGCAGTGTCTGCACATCAGCAGAGTAGCCCGCCTGTAAAGCTACACCGCCTGTGTATCTAAATTTTTACTGCATCTTACCCAGTAAATCATTTTGTGCTTAGTAGCAGGGTCTGCATTTCAGCGGAGTAGCCCGCCTGTAAAGCTAACTACACCGCCTGTGTATCTAAATTTTTACAGCATCTAACCCAGTAAATCGTTTTGGGCTTAGTAGCAGTGTCTGGACGTCAGCAGAGTAGCCCGCCTGTGAAGCTACACCGCCTGTGTATCTAAATTTTTACTGCATCTAACCCAGTAAATCGTTTTGGGCCTAGGACCAGTCTCTGCACGTCAGCGGACTAGCCCATCTGTGAATCTACACCACCTGTGTGTGTGTGTGTATCTACATTTTTACTGCATCTAACCCAGTAAATTGTTTTGGGCCTAGCAGCAGTGTCTGCACGTTAGCGGAGTAGCCAGTCTGTGAAGCTAACTACACCGCCTGTGTATCTAAATTTTTACTGCATCTAACCCAGTAAATCGTTTTGGGCCTAGTACCACAGTTTGGCCACTTAGCTCTGCTCGGTTTCCATGACAACCATGACGAGGTTAGGTTGCGCCTTCCTGGATAGAGACAGAGTACTGGAAGCACGTCAACAACTGCATCCTCAACCACAACTGTGCCTCTGAGCACAAGTCGTGGTGGCTCTTCAGGTTGCATGGGCTCTAAGCCTTGCATAGCCTGTGCATTTTTTGAGATTGGAAAGGATGACCCAACTCATGTTGTCTGTAAGATTTGTCACCAAAATCTCAGTAGAGGCCAAAAAATGAATAGTTTGAGTACTTCATGCTTGAACCGTCACATGGATATGAGGCATAAGTTGCAGTGGCAAGCTCACTGTGCTACAGTGCGGCCTAGCGGACCGGGCCAACCACAATCTGCCCCATCAAGTGCATCCGCGGCCTCTTCATCCTCTGTGACTGTGGGGACAGCAGTGACGCATGGTTTTGGACACAGACCTTCCACCTCTTTACCCGCAACAGCCAGTGTGATTGGCAGGTCATCAGTAAATTTGCAAGTGAAAACACCTGCTGGTGTTGAGCGCTCTCCGACATCGAGACCACATTTTGATCAAGGCAACATAACATCTCTGCCTGCACCTTCTTCACAGACCAGCAGTTTGCCGGGGACACCCTACTCAACCCCGTCTAAGCACGGCAGCCAGCCCTCGGTCCCTCAGATGTGGACAAGTAAAAGACCATTTCCTCCTAGCCATGACAAAGCTAAGAGGTTGAATTTCACCATCTGCAAGCTGTTGGCTACAGAAATGCTGCCTTTGAGCCTGGTGGACACAGAGGATTTTCGAGACCTTATGTCCGTCGCAGTGCCCCAGTACCAGATGCCCAGTCGCCACTACTTCTCAAAGAAAGCTGTGCCTGCGCTACACCAGCATGTCGCACACAACATCACCGCTTTTTTTTTTTTAATCAGATAATTTTTATTAACAATATTCAAATTGACAACTACACACAATTGTGTCAGCAAAGGAAAATAAACATGTTTATAAACATTTTGAAACAAGCCCCCAGTTCCCCACCCTCCCTCTTTCCGCTCTTAAAGCCTTTATAAACAAGAATAGGACAATAGCATACATTGCTTACATAATAAAACAACATCCCACTGGAATCAGTTCCTCTCTATCCAATGTTTCCAAAGTGTTTCAAAAGTTTTCATACTTTCCCTTTTTTCATAAATACCCTTTTCCATGTTAATAACCATATCAGACTGTCTATAAAATTCCTGCAGAGTCGGCGGTACCTGTTATGTCTGCTAATGAAAGGTGTAATGAAGGCAATCCAGAGACACAGTGTGCCTAGCGATCAGAGCGCACACAGTGATCTGACAAATACCCAAAAACAAAAGAACGAGCTCTGAGACGTGGAAACTCTGTAGACTGCACACCTGATCCTATCCTAAACACAACTAAAAGTGGCTGTGGATTGCGCCTAACCACTACCTATGCAACTCGGCACAGCCTAAGAAACTAGCTAGCCTGAAGATAGAAAAATAGGCCTGACTTGCCCCCAGAGAAATACCCCAAAGGAAAAGGCAGCCCCCCACATATAATGACTGTGAGTAAGATGAAAAGACAAAACGTAGGGATGAAATAGATTCAGCAAAGTGGGGCCCGATATTCTTAGACAGAGCGAGGACAGTAAAGCGAACTTTGCAGTCTACAAAAAACACTAAAGCAAAACCCACGCAAAGGGGCAAAAAAGACCCACCGTGCCGGACTAACGGCACGGCGGTACACCCTTTGCGTCTCAGAGCTTCCAGCAAAACAAAAGACAAGCTGGACAGAAAAAAGGCAACAAAATAGCAAAAAAGCACTTAGCTATACAGAGCAGCAGGTCACAGGAACAATCAGGAGAAGCTCAGATCCAAAACTGGAACATTGACTAGGAGCAAGGATAGCAGCATCAGGTGGAGTTAAGTAACGAAGCAGCTAATGAGCTCACCAGAACACCTGAGGAAGGAAGCTCAGAAGCTGCAGTACCACTTGTGACCACAGGAGTGAATTCAGCCACAGAATTCACAACAGGTACCTCGCTCAACCAGTGCCTGGCAATTACAGTTAGGGCCAGAAATATTTGGACAGTGACACAATTTTCGCGAGTTGGGCTCTGCATGCCACCACATTGGATTTGAAATGAAACCTCTACAACAGAATTCAAGTGCAGATTGTAACGTTTAATTTGAAGGGTTGAACAAAAATATCTGATAGAAAATGTAGGAATTGTACACATTTCTTTACAAACACTCCACATTTTAGGAGGTCAAAAGTAATTGGACAAATAAACATAACCCAAACAAAATATTTTTATTTTCAATATTTTGTTGCAAATCCTTTGGAGGCAATCACTGCCTTAAGTCTGGAACCCATGGACATCACCAAACGCTGGGTTTCCTCCTTCTTAATGCTTTGCCAGGCCTTTACAGCCGCAGCCTTCAGGTCTTGCTTGTTTGTGGGTCTTTCCGTCTTAAGTCTGGATTTGAGCAAGTGAAATGCATGCTCAATTGGGTTTAGATCTGGAGATTGACTTGGCCATTGCAGAATGTTCCACTTTTTGGCACTCATGAACTCCTGGGTAGCTTTGGCTGTATGCTTGGGGTCATTGTCCATCTGTACTATGAAGCGCCGTCCAATCAACTTTGCAGCATTTGGCTGAATCTGGGCTGAAAGTATATCCCGGTACACTTCAGAATTCATCCGGCTACTCTTGTCTGCTCTTATGTCATCAATAAACACAAGTGACCCAGTGCCATTGAAAGCCATGCATGCCCATGCCATCACGTTGCCTCCACCATGTTTTACAGAGGATGTGGTGTGCCTTGGATCATGTGCCGTTCCCTTTCTTCTCCAAACTTTTTTCTTCCCATCATTCTGGTACAGGTTGATCTTTGTCTCATCTGTCCATAGAATACTTTTCCAGAACTGAGCTGGCTTCTTGAGGTGTTTTTCTGCAAATTTAACTCTGGCATGTCTATTTTTGGTATTGATGAATGGTTTGCATCTAGATGTGAACCCTTTGTATTTACTGTCATGGAGTCTTCTCTTTACTGTTGACTTAGAGACAGATACACCTACTTCACTGAGAGTGTTCTGGACTTCAGTTGATGTTGTGAACGGGTTCTTCTTCACCAAATTAAGTATGCGGCGATCATCCACCACTGTTGTCATCCGTGGACGCCCAGGCCTTTTTGAGTTCCCAAGCTCACCAGTCAATTCCTTTTTTCTCAGAATGTACCCAACTGTTGATTTTGCTACTCCAAGCATGTCTGCTATCTCTCTGATGGATTTTTTCTTTTTTTTCAGCCTCAGGATGTTCTGCTTCACCTCAATTGAGAGTTCCTTTGACCGCATGTTGTCTGCTCACAGCAACAGCTTCCAAATGCAAAACCACACGCCTGGAATCCACCCCTGACCTTTTAACTACTTCATTGATTACAGGTTAACGAGGGAGACGCCTTCAGAGTTAATTGCAGCCCTTAGAGTCCATTGTCCAATTACTTTTGGTCCCTTGAAAAAGAGGATGCTATGCATTACAGAGCTATGATTCCTAAACCCTTTCTCCGATTTGGATGTGGAAACTATCATATTGCAGCTGGGAGTGTGCACTTTCAGCCCATATTATATATATAATTGTATTTCTGAACATGTTTTTGTAAACAGCTAAAATAACAAAACTTGTGTCACTGTCCAAATATTTCTGGCCCTAACTGTAGCTTTCGCGCAACATACAATAATCTAGCTATGGCCACTTTATGATGATTTGGAACTCGGATCTCTTCCACATATCCCAAAATATATATCACAGGATCGCTTGCGACTGTACAGCCATACGATTTCCCAATTGCTTCTCCCACCTCCAACCAATATGAATTCAATCTCGTACATTGCCATAACATGTGTAGAATCCCTGCCCACTCGGACTGGCACCTAGGACACTCGGAAGACTGTTATGACCTGGAGATGAGGACAATAATGGACCTGGTGGTTAAGAGCACACGGAATGACCTGATAGTTACTAATAATACAGGACAAGCTCTGAGACGTGGGAACTCTGCTGACCGTAATCCCTAATTCTATCACACACGACTAGAAATAGCCGTTGACTGCTCCTAACGCTCCCTATGCAACTCGTCACAGCCTAAGGAACTAGCTAGCCCTAAAGATAGAAAAATAAAGCCTACCTTGCCTCAGAGAAATTCCCCAAAGGAACAGGCAGACCCCACATATAATGACTGTGAGTTAAGATGAAAATTACAAACACAGAGATGAAATAGATTTAGCAAAGTAAGGCCCGACTTACTGAACAGACAGAGGATAGGAAAGGTAACTTTGCGGTCAGCACAAAAAAACAAAAAAAGACCACGCAGAGGGCGCAAAAAGACCCTCCGCACCGACTCACGGTGCTGAGGCGCTCCCTCTGCGTCCCAGAGCTTCCAGCAAGCAAGACAAAAATCAAAATAGCAAGCTGGACAGAAAAAATAGCAAACAGAGAAAAACAAGCAGGAACTTAGCTTCTGCTGGGAAGACAGGTCACAAGAACGATCCAGGAGCGAACTAGACCAATACTGGAACATTGACAGGTGGCATGGAGCAATGATCTAGGTGGAGTTAAATAGAGCAGCCAGCCAACGAATTAACCTCGTCACCTGTGGAAGGAACCTCAGAAGCCGCAGCCCCACTCACAACCACCAGAGGAAGCCCATGGACAGAACCAGCCGAAGTACCATTCATGACCACAGGAGGGAGCTTAACAGTAGAATTCACAACAGTACCCCACCTTGAGGAGGGGTCACCGAACCCTCACCAGAGCCCCCAGGCCGACCAGGACGAGCCAAATGAAAGGCACGAACCAGATCGGCAGCATGAACATCAGAGGCAAAGACCCAGGAATTATCTTCCTGACCATAACCCTTCCACTTGACCAGGTACTGGAGTTTCCGTCTCGAAATACGAGAATCCAAAATCTTCTCCACCACATACTCCAACTCCCCCTCAACCAACACCGGGGCAGGAGGATCAACGGATGGAACCACAGGCGCCACGTATCTCCGCAACAACGACCTATGGAATACATTATGGATGGCAAAAGAAGCTGGAAGGGTCAAACGAAATGACACAGGATTGAGAACCTCAGAAATCTTATACGGACCAATGAAACGAGGCTTAAACTTAGGAGAGGAAACCTTCATAGGAACATAACGAGGCGACAACCAAACCAAATCCCCAACACGAAGTCGGGGACCCACACAGCGCCGTCGGTTAGCGAAACGTTGAGCCTTCTCCTGGGACAATGTCAAATTGTCCACCACATGAGTCCAAATCTGCTGCAACCTATCCACCACAGTATCTACACCAGGACAGTCCAAAGACTCAACCTGCCCTGAAGAGAAACGAGGATGGAAACCAGAATTGCAGAAAAACGGCGAAACCAAAGTAGCCGAGCTGGCCCGATTATTAAGGGCGAACTCAGCCAAAGGCAAAAAGGACACCCAATCATCCTGATCAGCAGAAACAAAGCATCTCAGATATGTTTCCAAAGTCTGATTAGTACGTTCGGTTTGGCCATTTGTCTGAGGATGGAAAGCCGAGGAAAAAGACAAATCAATGCCCATCCTAGCACAAAAGGATCGCCAAAACCTCGAAACAAACTGGGAACCTTTGTCCGAAACGATGTTCTCCGGAATGCCATGTAAACGAACTACATGCTGGAAAAACAACGGCACCAAATCAGAGGAGGAAGGCAATTTAGACAAGGGTACCAAATGGACCATCTTAGAGAAGCGATCACAAACCACCCAAATGACCGATATCTTTTGAGAGACAGGGAGATCCGAAATAAAATCCATAGAAATATGCGTCCATGGCCTCTTCGGGACCGGCAAGGGCAAAAGCAACCCACTGGCACGAGAACAGCAGGGCTTAGCCCGAGCACAAGTCCCACAGGACTGCACAAAAGAACGCACATCCCGCGACAAAGACGGCCACCAAAAGGATCTAGCCACCAAATCTCTGGTACCAAAGATTCCAGGATGACCAGCCAACACCGAACAATGAACCTCAGAGATAACTCTACTAGTCCATTTATCAGGGACAAACAGTTTCTCCGCTGGGCAACGGTCAGGTCTATCAGCCTGAAATTTTTGCAGCACCCGCCGCAAATCAGGGGAGATGGCAGACAAAATTACCCCCTCTTTGAGAATACCCGCCGGCTCAGGAATACCCGGAGAGTCGGGCACAAAACTCCTTGACAGGGCATCAGCCTTCACATTCTTAGAGCCCGGAAGGTACGAAACCACAAAATCAAAACGGGAGAAAAATAGCGACCAACGAGCCTGTCTAGGATTCAACCGTTTGGCAGACTCGAGATAAGTCAAATTCTTGTGATCCGTCAAGACCACCACGCGATGCTTGGCTCCTTCAAGCCAATGACGCCACTCCTCGAATGCCCACTTCATGGCCAACAACTCTCGATTGCCAACATCATAATTGCGCTCAGCAGGCGAAAACTTCCTAGAAAAGAAGGCACATGGTTTCATCACCGAGCCATCAGAACTTCTTTGCGACAAAACAGCTCCTGCTCCAATCTCAGAAGCATCAACCTCGACCTGAAACGGGAGCGAAACATCTGGCTGGCACAACACAGGGGCAGAAGAAAAACGACGCTTCAACTCCTGAAAAGCTTCCACAGCCGCAGAAGACCAATTGACCACATCAGCACCCTTCTTGGTCAAATCAGTCAACGGTTTAGCAACACTAGAAAAATTACTGATGAAGCGACGATAAAAATCAGGAACTTTTGCAGACTCTTCACAGATGTCGGCTGAGTCCAATCATAAATGGCCTGGACTTTAACAGGGTCCATCTCGATAGTAGAAGGGGAAAAAATGAAACCCAAAAATGAAACCTTCTGAACTCCAAAGAGACACTTAGACCCCTTAACAAACAAAGAATTAGCACGAAGGACCTGGAACACCATTCTGACCTGCTTCACGTGAGACTCCCAATCATCCGAGAAGACCAAAATATCATCCAAATATACAATCATGAATTTATCCAGGTACTGTCGGAAGATGTCATGCATAAAGGACTGAAATACTGATGGAGCATTGGAAAGCCCGAATGGCATAACCAGGTACTCAAAATGGCCCTCGGGCGTATTAAATGCTGTTTTCCATTCATTGCCCTGTTTAATACGCACAAAATTATACGCACCACGAAGATCTATCTTGGTGAACCAACTAGCCCCCTTAATCCGAGCAAATAAATCAGACAGCAGCGGCAAAGGGTACTGAAATTTGACTGTGATCTTATTAAGAAGGCGGTAATCAATACAAGGTCTCAAAGAACCATCCTTCTTGGCCACAAAAAAGAACCCTGCTCCCAATGGTGACGACGACGGGCGAATATGACCCTTCTCCAAGGATTCCTTTATATAACTCCGCATAGCGGCGTGTTCTGGCACAGATAAATTGAACAGTCGGCCCTTAGGAATTTTACTACCAGGAATCAAATTGATAGCACAATCGCAATCCCTATGAGGAGGTAGGGCACTGGATTTGGGCTCATCAAATACATCCCGGTAATCCGACAAAAACTCCGGGACTTCAGAAGGGGTGGATGACGAAATAGACAAAAATGGAACATCACCATGTACCCCCTGACAACCCCAGCTGGACACAGACATAGATTTCCAATCCAATACTGGATTATGGACCTGTAGCCATGGCAACCCCAAAACGACCACATCATGCAGATTATGCAACACCAAAAAGCGAATATCCTCCTGATGTGCAGGAGCCATGCACATGGTCAATTGGGTCCAGTACTGGGGCTTATTCTTGGCCAAAGGCGTAGCATCAATTCCTCTCAATGGAATAGGATACTGCAAGGGCTCCAAGAAAAAACCACAGCGCCTAGCAAACTCCAAGTCCATCAAATTCAGGGCAGCGCCTGAATCCACAAATGCCATAACAGAATAGGATGACAAAGAGCAAATCAGAGTAACGGACAAAAGAAATTTCGACTGTACCGTACCAATGGTGGCAGACCTAGCGAAACGCTTAGTGCGCTTAGGACAATCGGAGATAGCATGAGTGGAATCACCACAGTAAAAACACAGCCCATTCCGACGTCTGTGTTCTTGCCGTTCAGCTCTGGTCAAAGTCCTATCACATTGCATAGGCTCAGGTCTATGCTCAGATAATACCGCCAAATGGTGCACAACTTTACGCTCACGCAAACGTCGATCGATCTGAATGGCCAAAGACATAGACTCATTCAGACCAGCAGGCATGGGAAATCCCACCATGACATCCTTAAGGGCTTCAGAGAGACCCTTTCTAAAAATTGCTGCCAGCGCACATTAATTCCACTGAGTGAGTACAGACCACTTCCTAAACTTCTGACAATATATCTCTACCTCATCCTGACACAGAGCCAGCAAGATTTTCTCTGCCTGATCCACTGAATTTGGTTCATCATAAAAACGTATCAACATCACGCAATGCCGGATCTCCTGGCGCAAGGGAAAATGCCCAATCTTGAGGGTTGCCACGTAACAGAGAAATAATGATTTTCACTTGTTGAACAGGGTCACCTGAGGAGCGAGGTTTCAAAGCAAGAAACAATTTACAATTATTATTGAAATTCAGAAACTTAGATCTATCCCCAAAAAACAAATCAGGAATTGGAATCCTAGGCTCTAACATCAGATTCTGAACCACAAAATCTTGAATGTTTTGTACCCTTGCAGTGAGATTATCCATACAAGAGGACAGACCTTGAATGTCCATATCTACACCTGTATCCTGAACCACCCAGAGGTAAAGGGGAAAAGAGAGACAAAACACACTGCAAAGAAAAAAAAATGGTCTCAGAACTTCTCTTATCCCTCTATTGAGATGCATTAATACTTTTGGCCACCTGTACTGTTATGACCTGGTGGTGAGGACAATAATGGACCTAGTGGTTAAGAGCACACGGAATGACCTGATAGTTACTAATAATACAGGACAAGCTCTGAGACCTGGGAACTCTGCTGACCGTAATCCCTAATCCTATCACACACACTAGAAATAGCCATGGATTGCTCCTAACGCTCCCTATGCAACTTGTCACAGCCTAAGGAACTAGCTAGCCCTAAAGATAGAAAAATAAAGCCTACCTTGCCTCAGAGAAATTCCCCAAAGGAACAGGCAGCCCCCACATATAATGACTGTGAGTTAAGATGAAAATTACAAACACAGAGATGAAATAGATTTAGCAAAGTGAGGCCCAACTTACTGAACAGACAGAGGATAGGAAAGGTAACTTTGCGGTCAGCACAAAAAACTACAAAAAGACCACGCAGAGGGCGCAAAAAGACCCTCCGCACCGACTCACGGTGCTGAGGTGCTCCCTCTGCGTCCCAGAGCTTCCAGCAAGCAACACAAAAATCAAAATAGCAAGCTGGACAGAAAAAATAGCAAACAGAGAAAAACAAGCAGGAACTTAGCTTCTGCTGGGAAGACAGGTCACAAGAACGATCCAGGAGCGAACTAGACCAATACTGGAACATTGACAGGTGGCATGGAGCAATGATCTAGGTGGAGTTAAATAGAGCAGCCAGCTAACGAATTAACCTCGTCACCTGTGGAAGGAACCTCAGAAGCCGCAGCCCCACTCACAACCACCAGAGGAAGCCCATGGACAGAACCAGCCGAAGTACCATTCATGACCACAGGAGGGAGCTTAACAACAGAATTCACAACAGAAGTCTGTCTCAGCCCTGCCTTATATAGCCTATATGGAGTTCTATATACTCTGTGAAGCACATATATTTGCAAAAGTCTACCCGGCTCACTTAATGATAATTGGGGAATATATTCCATGATATCCTCCCATTTATCCTCCTCTATCCTTCCCAACTGTTCCTCCCATTTCTCTTTTGCCTTAATAGGGAATCTATTAAGAAAGGTATATAACAAATCCCTTTCGTTCCTCCCGTCGCACTGACATAGTCCACCAGAATGTCTCTATAAATTCCCATATCCCTCGTTTTACTCTGCGCAAGATAGGCATGTCTCAACTGTCCATATTGAAACCTACAGGTCTCTTGCAACCCGTAACTCTCCTGCAGTGCCTCAAAGGATAACAGTTCTTGTGCATCCTGAATCTGAGTCACATATTGAATACCCAATGATGTCCAATTTTTGAATTCCCCCATTTTAATAAATTCAGGTAGTACGTCATTATGCCATATTGGGGAGAGATTTGTTAAAAGTCCCACTTCTCTTGTCTTTCTAATTGCCTCCCATACTTTTTGAACCAGTATCAAAGTAGGATAGGCCGTTCCAAACTTCCCAAATCCCCCTGCCTCCAATCCCTGAACCAATGGGTCCCTTCCCACCAACCAAACGAAAATCCGCTGAACCGAACCCAGTCCATTCACCTCTCTCCAACCTCTCATCTGCTGACCCTGTGCTGCCAAAAAGTAGATCCAGGGATTTGGAAGGGCCAATCCCCCCATCTTTAGGCCTCTGAAGCAATTCCAGCCTAATTCTTGGCTGTTTCTTCCCCCAAACAAGGTCTCGAAATATAGAGTTAATGGTATGAAACCACTTTCGGGGCAACCAAACGGGGGAATTATGCAATATATACAATAATTGGGGCATAAGAATCATTTTAATTAAGCTTATCCTTCCCACCGCTGAGAGACATAACTTGCACCACGTCCCTAACATCACCGCTTCCTTGAGAAACTCTGTGTGTGACAGAGTGCATTTCACCACAGACACTTGGACGAGTAGACATGGACAGGGGCGTTACATGTCGGTGACTGGGCACTGGGTAACTATGGTGACATCAGGAGAAGGGGCTGCTGTCCAAGTCTTGCCGTCCCCACGAGTTGCACGTCCATCCTCTGTATCTCTAAGTTCCTCCACTGCTTCTGCCTCCTCAACCTCCTCTCGGTTCTCCACCTGTACCCAAAGCCTGTCTGGTAATGCCACCCGCGTTCTAACTGCGCAGAAAGAATCCTGCACACCTCCTTATTATGCTGTCACCAGGGCTCAATGGCATCAGGCGGTGTTTACATTTGAAATGTCTGGGAAATGTGAGTCACACAGCTGAGGAGTTGTGGCCAGCTCTGGAGACCGAGTTCCATCAATGGTTGTCTCCACTGAACCTGCAGCTAGGGAAGGCTGTGTGCGACAATGCTGCAAACCTGGGTGCGGCCCTTCGCCGTGGCAATGTCACACACGTGCCTTGTATGGCTCACGTTTTGAACCTGCTTGTCCAAAAAATTTTATTCCACTATCCGGGACTAGATGGGCTTCTGCAGAGGGCGCGGTCGCTGTGTGCTCACTTCCGACATTCGCATCCTGCAGCTCAACGACTTACATCTCTACAGAAGTCGTTGGGCCTGCCAGTTCACCGGCTGAAATGCGATGTGCCCACACGGTGGACTTCAACTCTGCACATGTTGCAGTGACTGTGGCAGCACCGACGAGCCCTGGTGCAATACGTTATGACGTATAGCCTGCGCCAACGAGATCCAGAAGTGGGGCAAATCACGCTGCAGGAGTGGTCTCAGATCAGTGACCTATGCACCCTTCTGCACAGTTTTGAAATAGCAACGAAGATGTTTAGTGCGGACAATGCCATTATCAGCATGACTATTCCGGTCATTTACATGCTGGAGCACACCTTAAACAGTATTCGGAGTCAGGTGGTGGGATAAGAGGAGGAGGAACAGGAGGAGTCGTATGCGGAAGGGATAATATCTCCAAGGTCCAGACGGTCGGCAGCACCAAGGCAGCTGGCATTGGAGGGTGGGGGAGAGGGATTACCGAGAGCGCATGATAGCAGCCAAACTGTTGAGGAAGGTGCAGGAGCCGAGGAAGAAGTGGAGGACGAACTGGCACTGGGCATGGAAGACTCATCAGATGAGGGAAACCTTGATCAAATTTCAGTTGTGCGAGGTTGGGGGGAGAGGGCAGAGGAAGGAAGCATGATTCTCACCTCGCCGCCACCAAGACAACAAGGACTTGGTCCTCCTGGATGCGCAAGACACATGAGTGCTTTCTTGCTGCACTACCTGCAACATTGTCAGAATCCGAAGTAATGCCGACTACTGGGTTGCCACACTCTTAGATCCCCGGTACAAAAGTAAATTTGGCTAAATAATTCCTGCCATAGAAAGGGATTCACGCATGCAGGAGTATCAGCAGAGACTGTTACAGAATCTTACGTCTGCTTTTCCACAAAACACCAGTGGTGCACGTACTGAATCTCTGAGTTCTAACTTGCCAACCGTGGGACTGTCGAGAAATCACTCAAACCGTAACAGTAACATCATATCTGGTGGTAACAGCAATTTTTTCCAATCGTTTCAAGAATTTTTTAGGCCGTCCTTTGCAAGGCCACAGGAGACAAGAAGTCTGACGCATAGCCAATGCCTAGAGAGGATGGTACAGGAGTATCTCCAAGTTAACATCGATGCCATGACTGTGGAATTGGACTCTTGCTCATTTTGGGCTTCCAATCTGGAAAAATGACCTGAGCTCGCCACTCACACCTTGGAGATCTTGTCGTGCCCTGCAGCCAGCGTTCTCTCTGAACGTGTGTTCAGCGCTGCTTGTGGTGTGTTGACAGATAAGCGCACGCGGCTGTCCAGTGACAATGCAGACAGACTAACGTTCATCAAAATGAAAAAATCCTGAATCCGCAAGACTTTTCTACCCCTGTGTCATCCTGGGGAGACTAAAAGCTTGATGATTTTTGAAAATCACCTCAACAACCATTTTAAGAAACTCTGGCAAAATTGTTGCCACTTTGGTGTCTGTGGCCCAATTTTTGGAAAAAATGGAGACTCTTTTTGGAGTCCCCTTGCTGTGTTTTACATGACGTTGGCATCGTCAATTCCAGGTGGGTGGTGTTGCCCCCCCCTTTTAACCTTTAGAAACTACATACAATATGGCGTGGGGTAACACAGATGGTTGAGTCTGCAGATCTGTTTACTCATACTATGGCCTGGGATTCAGAGGTCTGCTCCAAAGCTTCAGTGTCTGCTAGTCAGCAGAGTAGTCCACCCATGAAGCAAGCTACACCACCTGCTTATCTAATTACTAATTTTTAACTGCATCTAGCCCAGGAAATCCTTTTGGGCCTAGTTGCATTTTGTGCTACTCAGCAGAGTACCCCACCCATGAAGCAAGCTACACCGCCTGTTTATCTAAGTACTAGTTTTTAACTGCATCTAGCCCAGGCAATACTTTGGGCCTAGTAGCAGTTTCTGCTACTCAGCAGAGTACCCCACCCATGAGGCAAGGTACACCGCCTTCTTCCATTCTCAATCTAACCCCTCGGCTCTGGGGTGTCCGCTCTCCCTCCAGCTCTCTCCTTCTCACAGGTGGACTACCGCGTGTATTCACACTGTGGCAAATCTTTTGGGCCCAGGCATAAGAAGTCATCGAGGTAATGGATAATATGTGCCCTCTTAGAAACTTCCATGATGACCAATTCGAGGAAGCAACTAAACGCCTCAAATAGTGAGCAGGATGTGGAGCACCCCATGGGCAAACAGCAATCTATGTAGTATGCTCCTTCACAGAAGCAGCCCAATAGGCGGACACTATTCGGAGACAAAGGTAGTAACCGGAAGGCCCCCTCAATTTTTGTTTTGGCCATTAGGGTGCCCCTTCCCAACTTCTTGACCCACCTGATTGCCTCGTCAAAGGAGGTACAGTATATAGTACTGTACTTGGTTCCGCGTCGATGTTGTCGTTTACTGACCTGCCCTTGGATATGACAAATGGTGGATTAGTCTGAATGCATTGGGTTCCTTTTTTGGCATGACTCCCAATGGGGATACCACTACGTCTTCTAAGGAAAGTGTTCTGAATGGACCCGCCATTCTACCTAAAGATATTTGTTTTTAAAAAAATTTTGTCACGACGTCTGGGTGTTGGTAGGCTGATTTTAGATTTTTACTCCAGCCTTTCTTGATTTTAGAAGGACATGACATGCCTATATCTGTGTCTCCTCCTCCTTTTACTCCTCCACCTCTTTTCTTTTCGCATGATTATATGTACTTGTGACTTTTCCATGTGTTTGTTGTGTCTTCTGAGCA
Source organism: Ranitomeya imitator (assembly GCF_032444005.1). Lineage (NCBI taxonomy): Eukaryota > Metazoa > Chordata > Amphibia > Anura > Dendrobatidae > Ranitomeya > Ranitomeya imitator. The sequence continues at coordinate 247,318,381 of NC_091282.1, forward strand.
GTTTGTCAGCTTTTGGACACCTTTTAAGGTGTTTTCTATGTGTTTGTATGTGTTTGTGTTTGCCTGCCATTGGTTTCAATGGGGTTCGACGGTGTTCGTCGAACGTTCGACGAACATTCGTTGAACACGCCCCAATTCGACGAACCGAACTCGAACACTAGGGGGGTGGCTCAACACTAGAGCCCACATCAAAGGGAGTGAGTCCGACATTGGCGTACTATTATGCCCCATGTCGGTAAGGGGTTAATAAAACATTGGTATGTTTTTCCTTTTTTTGCTTTCTCCTCCCCTTCTTCCAGCACTAACTTTTTTATATTTCTGTCTATACAGCCATAATAGGGCCTGCTTTTTTGCAGGACAAGTTGTACTTTTGAATGGCAACAATAATTTTACCATATAGCATACTGGAAAATGGGAAAAAAAATTCCAAGTGCTATGAAATTGCAAAAAAAAAAAAAAGTGCAATTCTGCAACTCTTTTGGGGGTTTTTATTTACCATGTTCACTATAGGGTAAAGCTGACCTGGCAATATGATTCTCCCAGCCAGTACAAGTTTGAAGACACCAAACATGCATAGTTTATTTTTTATTTAAGAGGTGAAAAAAATACTGAAATTTGCAGGAAATTGTTTTTTTTCCATTTTTGACCATTTTCCGAGCATGTCGATTTTTCATAACCTGGGGCTGGGTGATTGCCCATTTTTTTGCACTCTGAGCCCATGTTTTTATTGATACCATGTTGGTGTAGATACAATGTTTTTATCACCACTTATTGCGATATTGCGGAGGCCAAAAACCCCCATAATTTTGGTGTTTCAATTTTATTCTTATAATGCTGTTTACAGATCAAATTAATTTATTTTATATTTTGATAGATCAGATATATTTTTTTATTGTTTTATTTTCAATGGGGCAAATCAGCTTTCATGTACATGGGAAAAATTGTGAGCCTCCAACAAAGTCAGGGACATGATAAATGACGTATATAAACGTCATATGTTGTGAACAGGTTAAAGGGACCCTGTCATGTCCGATAACACAATAAGGCTGGAGTCACACAATGTTATAAGAAAATCGCTCCGATGTTTATGAAGAAAAGTAGGACTAGTGTCATGCGAGTACAATGCTATTTTTCTCAAATGCATTTTTAACATCATCTTTTACAAGCAATCTTACATACAAATTTAGACAGATAGAATAGATATATAGACTAAGCAGGACAGATGTCTTGAAGATATTTAAAGTCATAAGCCCCCTACATATAATAAACTAGCACCCTCAAGCGCCTTTCATGTGGCACCAAAGGGTTTTTTAGGCTTATTTGACCTCTAAAATAATTTTTGATAACCAGCCAATGTAAACAACACAGCTTACAGCTTATTATCAGGCTGGGAAGGTCCATAGTTATGTGGCCCTCACCAGCCGAAAAATACAAGCCTGCAGCTGCCCCAGAATTGGTGCATCATATTCGATGTGCCAATTCTGGCGCTATGCTTGGCTCTTCCCGATTGCCCTAATGTGGTGGCAATCGTAGCAATGGTTTATGGGGTTCATTTCAGTGGTGTTATGTCCTTTGGCATCAATCCCTGGAGTTAGTAATGGAGAGGCATCTATCAGACATGCCCATTACTAACCCAGTAAGCTCAAATAAAAAAAACATACACCTCGACTCTAGATCTGTTTCACCAATTTACTAAAAAAAAAAAAAAAAACACCACATGAAGATCCTTAGGCTACTTTCACACTAGCGTTTTTCTCCAGACGTCGAAATCCGTTGTTTTGTGCAAAAAACGCATCCTGCAAAATCTCCCAACGGATGCGTTTTTTGCCCATAGACTTGTATTGGCGACGCATTGCGACGGATTGCCATACGTCGGTATACGTCGTACGACGGATGCGTCGAAATTTGGCGACACGTCGTCTGGAAAAACGTAGATTGTAACGTTTTTTGGCTCTGCATAAAAAATGTGTCGCGACGCATCCTGCGGCATGCGTCGTTGGCTACAATGGAAGCCTATTAGCGACGGATCCGTCGAGACACGTCGTACAACGCAATGCAGCGCTGCAATACGTTTTTTTGCACTGAGCATGCTCAGAACCAGGATTTTTTAGCTAATCACCAGACGACCCCCAAATCTATATAAACCAGGCCTGGGCCTTCAACCCCACATATGCCAGCAAGAAGCCTACATAGAAGAAGCCTCCAGGAAGACTCCAGCCTGCCCAGCAAGACCCAGCCTGCCTGCAAGACCCAGCCAGCCTGACAGCGAGACCCTGGGCTGACAGCGAGACCCCGGCCTGCTAGTGAGTCTACAGCCACCATAGAGCCAGTATGAGTATTGCCCTTTTTGTGTGAGTCTGTGTGCATGTGTCTGCATGTCCATGTGTGCGTGTGCATATGATGTACTGACTTCAGCAAGAGCTAAAAACCAAAATACAGCCAGAGGCCTGCCATCGTCCTGTACCAGCCAGCGTCTTGCCAGCGTCCAGATCCACCCTGAGGCCTGCCAGCGAAGAGATCCATCTCCAGCCGTAGGGCTGCCAGCATCCCAAACAGTGTGATGTGCCTTTTGTATGTGTGCGTGTCTCTGTGTGTATTCAGTTTGGGTCTGCCTATGTGCCTGTGTGTTTGCATGAATGTGCGTTTGTGTATGTGCAACCTGTGTGCTGTTATGCATGTGTGTGTGCGTGTGTTTGAATGCTTGTGCATGCGTCCGTGCAGCATGTGATTTCATTGTGTGAGCGTATATTTATTTATTTTTTTTAAATTTACAATTGCTGGTTTTTTAAATGTTAAATCTGATGCATTTAAAAGTGCTCTGTGCTGCTGCATGTGTTTCCCATGTGTGGCGTGTGTTTGTGTTTTTTTTAAAGTTTAAAATAGTTTTTTTATTGTCAATCAGATGTATTTTAGTGGTCTGTGCAGCATGTGTTTTCATTGTGTGAATTTTTTTATTTTTCATTTTTACATTGTTGGGTTTTGTTGCATAGTAGTGGTCTGTGCTGCATGTGAGCATGTGTTGTGTGTGTGTTTTTTTAAGTTTAAAATTGATTTTTTATTGTTGAAACCATTCACTGTTGATGTACTTGTATTTAAAATAAAGAGCATTTGAGCTCCTAATTGTGGTTTAAAAAAAAAAAAAAAAAATTAATAAAATGTGTTTTTAAAAAAATTTCCGCTGTATCATTTCAGGTAAAGGTAAATTTAAAAATGGTGTATGTACAAATGACCACCCAAACAATACAGAGTTGGTTGCTGTTTTAAAAAAAAAATATTTTAGAAAAGGTTTTTTTTTTTGGTTAGGGGGAATTTTTAAAGGTATCATTGAAAAATCAAATCTGTGGATAATACCTTTCTAATATGGTGTGGTGACATTTCAATTAAATTTTTATATTTTATTAGTGGTGGGTGTAAATGTTTAGGTGCATGTGGTATTTGTTTTGGGTGTTGGCATGTATGAACAAAGCTCACAAAATTTGATCAGGGTGGTTATCGTTCACATTACCTAGTTCGTGTGGTGGATCTAACTAAAAATTCCTTTATACCTACAGATCCACCAGGTACCCCAAATCATCCTGACGGGACCACCCACACGCCCACATCTTGTTCCTTTAGGTATTAAAGACCCTAAATCTGCCAAATCAATGTGTATAGCAGATTACAAGTGTATTTCTACTTACAGAGCCAAGAGAAGCACAGGCCCAGGGACCAGGGACCACAGCCACCTCGGCCATACGGGACCACCCACACGCCCACATCTTGTTCCTTTAAGTATTAAAGACCCTAAATCTGCCAAATCAATGTGTATAGCAGATTACAAGTGTATTTCTACTTACAGAGCCAAGAGAAGCACAGGCCCAGGGACCACAGCCACAATGTCCTCTACTGACAGCTCCCCACCAGAGCAACAGCATGTATCGGTAAGTTACCAAAAATTCAAAAATGTATTTTTACACTTTAATTTTCTGTTACAGCACTACATGCATTATGTTTAAACAGGAAACTGAAGCGGCAGAGGAGCTGTCAGAAGGGGACGAGACGGGTGGAGAGATGCAGATAGCGGAGGAACAGAGTGTAAGTAGTGGTGAAAGTTGCTTCACACATCACAGTGCACCCAACACAAAAATGATCTTCAGACATCACTGTACACATAAATATGTGCCTACATTAAATATTATTTTCCCTTTTTTTTTAGTCTGCTGCTGCTGAACCAGAACAGCGTGAAGGTCCTCCCAGCCGCTCCCAGAGTCGACGTAATCGCCCAGTCTTCACGTCGTGCTCCCGAAACAGATGAGGAGGAGGGGATAAATGTGGATAGCCTCATTGAGGAGGTCCGCGAGCGGGAGCCGCTGTGGAACATGGCTGACCGCAGGCATGCTGATACCCATGTCACCCGTCGGCTCTGGGACGAAGTGTGTCAGAACCTGTTTCCAAGGTGGGAGGACCTTTCTCCAAGGCAGCAGAGCAAAGAATGTAAGTATTCACTTGTCAGTGATGTTTTGAGCTGAATGTAATGTATTGTAATTAACAAATTATTTTTTTTTATTCATTCTTGTCTTCACAGGTGAAAGGGTTAGGAAGCGGTGGCGGTCACTCAGAGATCGCTACAAGAGGGAGTTTAATGAGGATATGCAGGCCCCGAGTGGCTCAAAAGGGAAGAAAAGGTCTCGATACAAATATGGCCCTGCCCTGTTCTTCCTCAGGCAAACCATGCTGGAACGAGTGTAAGTATTCAACAGCCCATTAAATAACCATGTTCACCTGTCTAACTTTGTTTGGTTTCAGCCAGGGCTTTTTCCTATCAATATATTAATTGTTTTTGTTTTTTCTTTCACAGCACCTTCAGCAGCCATCGGGCACCTGCATTGTCCTCTGCACCCTCTGGAGCGATCTCTGACTCCGCCACCGAGGGCCACGTCGGTAGGCCCCACACCTCTGACCCCTCTGTCCCATCCACTTACACCACCACAAACAATGGAGCATCGTTGCAGCATTCCTTACTTGCATCTGATGCTCAACAGTTAGCATTCCCTTTACCCCACCCCTCTGATCCTGCCACCTCTAGACCACCATTAGGTTCGTGGCTGCAGCGACAGAGGGGTCTGGAAAGGAGCTATGCTCCTGAGTTCTTACATCTAAATGCATCCTTCCAAAGTTCTTTCAAACTTTTGGGAGAGCAAGTGACTGCTGGTTTCAACATGGTGCAATCACGCATCAGTGAAACCCACCATGAAACCAGCAGTCGCTTGGATAGGCTGCATTTAGATGTAAGTCAATCTCCGGCCAATCTATTTTTGAGAAGCTAACTTTTGATCAGCAGATGAAGGTAATGAATAGCTGCCACAATGCTCTTCTTAAGGCCCTTAATGAACCACAAACTGCACACGCACCTCCCCACACAGCCACTAGTACATTGCCACCCCCTACCCCCATCTCCACACCACGCTCCATCACAGGCCCGATTTCCACCCCAGTTCCCCCATTACCAAACCTATCCACCCCATTCGCAATATCAACCCCAGTCTCCCCATTCTCCATATCCACCCCAGTCACAATATCCACCCCAGTCCCAATATCAATCACGTTCCACAAACCAAATGAATTCCCCACTGTTTTCTTCCTTGCCCAGCTTTTATTCCCCAGTCAGTATACCAACAACACCATCCCCGTCTGGTCAGTTTACTACTTTCCCCCCCACTTCCACTGCACCCCAAACAAGCAGGATTTCCTCACCTATCGACGTGGTCCAAACTTCTGACACCCCCACTACTACCTTCGCTACTATCTCCACCCCCCACTATCAAGACTTTTAATTTTTTTTTGTGTGTTTTTCGGGCTTTATTTATTTATTTTTTTTGTTAGGTTTTTTTTTGTTAGGTTTAATAAAAGTTTTGTAAACCAAAGTTTATTTCTATAAAAAAAAAGTGAATTTAATCACTTATGAAAACAAACAAAACAACAAATAAATTGTATTTTGATTTCTCAACGCTGTGTCTGTGCATTCATTTAGGTAAAGCTACGATAAGCTAAGGTAAAAAAAAACAACTCACGGTATAAACATATTGGTTTTATTACCAAGAAAACCACACTTTGTAGAAACTGGTTTTCTTTGGTGGTATGTCAACACAATTGTTACAGAAACATCCATGAAACATTAACAAAAGAAGTCACACAATTTGGTCTTGCCATGGAACCTGACCAACAGGCGACACGAAATATTCCGCAAACTGGTCTCTCATTCTTGTAATAGAACCAGCAGAGCGAACGGAGCTGCTGCGGTAATCCCACAAGGTTGTCTCCAATTCTTCATCATCATCAACCAACACTAGTTCCTTTGAAAGTATAAAGTTATGGAGCACCACACAGGCCTTCACCACCTCGTCAACGGTTTGGGTGTGCAGTTTGATGGCAGTGAGCAGAACTCTCCACTTTGCAGTCAATAATCCAAAGGCACACTCGACCACACGTCTGGCTCGAGTAAGGCGGTAATTAAATACCCTTTTGTTCTGGTTAAGTCTCTGCTACCATATGGTTTAAGGAGGTGTGGCGATAATTGGAAAGCCTCATCACCAACACACAGGTATGGCATGGGTGGTTCTGTTGTTCCTGGGAGTGGTCTGTCTGGCAGGAAATCGTATGCATCTCCATACAAGCAACGTCCCATTGGAGAGTTTTTGAACACTTGGGAGTCGTTGGACCGGCCATAGGCTCCTATGTCGACATCCAGCAATCTGCAGTTGGCGTCTGCAATAGCCATTAGGACGATAGAGAAGTACTTCTTATAATTGTAGTACTGTGATCCAGATCCTGCCGGTTTTGCAATCTGTATATCTTTCCCATCAACAGCACCAACACAATTTGGGAAATGGCAAATTTTCTCAAACAGGTCGGCGCTTGTCACCCAGATGCTCTGTGTTGGTTGGGGGATATACTCCGGCTGCAAAGTGTCCCAGATCGCCCGACAGGTCTCTTTGACAATTCCGGAAATAGTAGAAATCCCAAGCCGGAATTGGTAATGGAGTGACGTCAAGGAAGCTGTGAAAAAAAAAAAACATTAAAATTGAATTGCACAGACCAACTTTTTTTTTAATTTTTTCAGGTTAAGTTTCAATAATAAATGGCACTGTTGAAAGTGTTGTTCTGCCGGGACGCACAATACAAAATGCATTGAACAGAAAACCGTTGTATGGCCAGAAACAATAAAAAAAAAAAAAAACATGCTGCAGAAAATGCTACGCAATGTTTCTGCGCAGTATTTTCTGCAGCATGTTACATTACATATGAGCAAGAACATTTAAAAAAAAGCGGCAGTGTAATGGCCAGAAACAATAAAAAAAAAAAAAAAACATGCTGCAGAAAATGCTACGCAATGTTTCTGCGCAGTATTTTCTGCAGCATGTTACATTACATATGAGCAAGAACATAAAAAAAAAGAGTCTTACCGCAGTGTCACCATGAGCCGCTCTGCCGGTGTGATGGCAAGCCTCATCCTTGTGTCCTGCTTCATGATGGCATCCCCAAGTAATTCCAGCAAATAGTCGAAATGCTCCTTCCTCATCCGAATGTAGTTGTAGAATTTGTCTGGGTTCTGCCGCAACTCCAGATAGAGGGTTGACTGAACGCCCCGGGTCATCCGAAGTTCATTAATCGGATGTATCCATAGTCTTCTCCGTTGGCGTTGCTGAAGAAGAATCCTCTGTCTCGCTTGTTCCTCCTTCTCCCGCACTATAATATCCAGGCGATTTGTCTCGAAAATAACATCAGTTACCAAACTCGCAATCCTCCCAAGTACACCATCCATCCTTGCCACTAAACTAAAACCCTCAAAGATGGGCTGTCAATACAGTCAATATATAGTTTTCCTTATTTTCCAGTAGCCAATCACATTTGGGAGACTCCCATTTTAAAAAAACGGATCCATCATAAAAACGGATGCAACGGATGGTAAAAACGGATGCAACGCATACAGCATTTCGACGGAACCGTTTGTCGGATTCGCGACGGATCCGTCGAAATAGTGTATGCGTTGCATCCGTTTTTCACTATTTTTGACGCATCCGTTTTTTTGCACAAAACGACGCATTTTGACATTTCCACAAAAACGCTAGTGTGAAAGTAGCCTTACTCCTGGGAATCAGAAGTAGTCCTCCAATGGGAACCGAAAGACATAAGGAGAATTAAATAATTTAATATTCAAAAATAATCTCCGCAGTCTAACATAATCCATCGCATTCCCACGACATCCACCAATTCTGTATTGCAATCTATGGAGTGTCGCTCTTGATAACGACACTTCTTTGGTCACTTCCGGTCATGTCTCACAAGCGCTGACGTCAGTAACTCAGTAGCGTCATCGCTTTTGAGACATGACTGGGAATGACCTATGGTTGCAGTAAAGAATCCGAGCTGCAAGCCCGCAAGATCGGGCAGCTCTGAACAACAGTAACTTCAGTAAGTATACTGTCATGATTCCAATGGCAGGGAATCACAAAAGGACAAGCACCAACGAGCTCTAGGGTGATGGAACCTGAGCTGACCGCGACCCTAAACCTGTACCCTTGAGGAGGGGTCACCGAACCCTCACGAGAACCACCAGGGCGACCAGGATGAGCCCTATGAAAAGCGCGGACCAAATCATCAGCATGAACATCAGAGGCAACCACCCAAGAATTATCCTCCTGACCATAACCCTTCCACTTGACCAAATATTGGAGTTTCCGTCTGGAAACACGAGAATCCAAGATCTTCTCCACAACATACTCCAATTCTCCCTCCACCAGCACCGGAGCAGGAGGCTCAGGCGAAGGAACAACAGGTACCTCATACCTCCGCAACAACGACCGATGGAACACATTATGAATAGCAAACGATGCCGGGAGATCCAAACGAAACGACATAGGGTTAAGAATTTCCAAGATCCTATAAGGACCGATGAACCGAGGCTTGAACTTAGGAGAAGAGACCTTCATAGGAACAAAACGAGAAGACAACCACATCAAGTCCCCAACACGAAGTCGAGGACCCACGCGGCGACGGCGATTAGCAAACTGCTGAGCCTTCTCCTGGGACAACTTCAAATTGTCCACCACATGACTCCAAATCTGATGCAACCTATCCACCACCATGTCCACTCCAGGACAATCAGAAGGCTCCACCTGACCAGAGGAAAAACGAGGATGAAACCCCGAATTACAAAAGAAAGGAGAAACCAAGGTAGCAGAACTAGCCCGATTATTAAGGGCAAACTCGGCCAGCGGCAAAAAGGTAACCCAGTCATCCTGATCAGCAGAAACAAAACACCTCAAATAAGTTTCCAAGGTCTGATTAGTTCGCTCCGTCTGGCCATTCGTCTGAGGGTGGAATGCAGACGAAAAGGACAAATCAATGCCCATCTTAGCTTAGAACGTCCGCCAAAATCTAGACACAAACTGGGATCCCCTGTCAGAAACGATGTTCTCCGGAAACCCATGCAAACGAACCACGTTCTGGAAAAACAGAGGGACCAACTCAGAGGAGGAAGGCAACTTAGGCAAGGGTACAAGATGAACCATTTTAGAAAAGCGGTCACACACAACCCAGATGACGGACATTTTTTGAGAGACAGGGAGATCCGAAATAAAGTCCATGGAAATGTGCGTCCAAGGCCTCTTCGGGATAGGCAAAGGTGACAACAATCCACTGGCTCGAGAACAGCAAGGCTTAGCCCGAGCACAAACCTCACAAGACTGCACAAAAGAACGCACATCCCTCGACAAGGAAGGCCACCAAAAAGACCTGGCCACCAAGTCTCTAGTACCAAATATTCCAGGATGACCTGCCAACGCAGAAGAATGGACCTCGGAGATGACTCTACTGGTCCAACTATCCGGAACAAACAGTCTCTCAGGCGGACAACGATCAGGTTTACCCGCCTGAAACTCCTGCAAAGCACGTCGCAAGTCTGGGAAGACGGCCGACAAAATCACCCCATCCCTAAGGATACCAGTGGGCTCAGAATTTCCAGGGGAGTCAGGCACAAAACTCCTAGAAAGAGCATCCGCCTTCACATTCTTTGAACCTGGCAGGTATGAAACCACAAAATTGAAACGAGATAAAAACAGTGACCAACGAGCCTGTCTAGGATTCAGACGCCTGGCAGACTCAAGGTAAATCAGATTTTTGTGATCAGTCAAGACCACCACACGATGTCTAGCACCCTCCAGCCAATGACGCCACTCCTCAAATGCCCACTTCATGGCCAAAAGTTCCCGATTACCCACATCATAATTCCGCTCAGCGGGCGAAAATTTTCTAGAAAAGAACGCACATGGCTTCATCACCGAGCAATCGGAGCTTCTCTGTGACAAAACCGCCCCCGCTCCAATCTCAGAAGCATCAACCTCAACTTGGAAAGGAAGCGAAACATCAGGCTGACGCAACACAGGAGCAGAAGAAAACCGGCGTTTAAGTTCCTGAAAGGCCTCCACAGCCGCAGGAGACCAATCAGCAACATCAGCACCCTTCTTAGTCAAATCCGTCAAAGGCTTAACAACACTAGAAAAATTAGTTATAAAACGACGATAGAAATTAGCAAAGCCCAAGAACTTCTGCAAACTCTTAAGAGATGCAGGCTGCGTCCAGTCACAAATAGCCCGAACCTTGACGGGATCCATCTCAATAGTAGAAGGGGAAAAAATATACCCCAAGAAAGAAATCTTCTGGACTCCAAAGAGACACTTTGAGCCCTTTACAAACAAGGAATTAGCCCGCAGGACCTGAAACACCTTCCTGACCTGCTGAACATGAGACTCCCAGTCATCAGAAAAAACCAAAATATCATCCAAATACACAATCATAAATTTATCCAGATATTCACGGAAAATATCGTGCATAAAGGACTGGAAGACTGAAGGAGCATTAGAAAGTCCGAAAGGCATTACCAAATACTCAAAATGGCCCTCAGGCGTATTAAATGCGGTTTTCCACTCATCACCTTGCTTTATTCGTATAAGATTATACGCACCCCGGAGATCAATCTTAGTGAACCATTTAGCCCCCTTAATGCGAGCAAACAAATCAGTCAACAAAGGCAAAGGATACTGATATTTTACGGTAATCTTATTCAAAAGACGATAATCTATACAAGGTCTCAAGGACCCATCTTTCTTGGCCACGAAAAAAAAACCTGCTCCCAAAGGGGACGAAGATGGACGGATATGTCCCTTTTCCAAGGACTCCTTAACATAATCCCGCATAGCAGTATGCTCTGGCACTGACAGATTGAACAAACGACCTTTAGGAAATTTACTACCAGGAATTAAATCTATAGCACAATCGCAATCCCTGTGAGGAGGAAGCGAACTGAGCTTAGGCTCCTCAAAAACATCCCGATAATCCGACAAAAATACAGGAACCTCAGAAGGAGTAGATGAAGCGATAGAAATCGGAGGTGCATCATCATGAACCCCCTGACATCCCCAGCTTAACACAGACATTGTTTTCCAGTCAAGGACTGGATTATGAGTTTGTAACCATGGCAGTACTAGAACATCATGTAAATTATACAATACCAGGAAGCGAATCACCTCCTGATGAACGGGAGTCATACGCATGGTCACTTGTGTCCAGTACTGAGGTTTATTCATAGCCAAAGGTGTAGAGTCAATTCCCTTCAAAGGAATAGGGACTTCCAGAGGCTCCAGACTAAACCCACAGCGATTGGCAAATGACCAATCCATAAGACTCAGGGCAGCGCCTGAATCCACATAGGTATCGACGGAAATGGATGATAATGAACAAATCAGAGTCACAGACAGAATGAACTTAGACTGTAACGTACTAATGGCAACAGACTTATCAACCTTTTTTGTGCGTTTAGAGCATGCTGATATAACATGAGCTGAATCACCACAATAAAAGCACAACCCATTTTTCCGCCTATAGTTTTGCCGTTCACTTCTAGACTGAACTCTATCACATTGCATTGTCTCAAGTGCCTGTTCAGAAGACACCGCCAAATGGTGCACAGGTTTGCGCTCCCGTAAACGCCGATCAATCTGAATAGCCATAGTCATAGACTCATTCAGACCCGTAGGCGCAGGGAACCCCACCATAACATCTTTAATGGCCTCAGAAAGGCCATCTCTGAACTTTGCAGCCAGGGGGCACTCATTCCACTGAGTAAGCACTGACCATTTCCGAAATTTTTGACAATATATTTCTGCTTCATCTTGCCCCTGAGAGAGAGCTAATAAAGCTTTTTCAGCCTGAATCTCTTGGTTAGGTTCCTCATAGAGCAAACCCAATGCCAGAAAAAACGCATCCACATTAAGCAACGCAGGATCCCCTGGTGCCAATGCAAATGCCCAATTTTGAGGGTCACCCCGCAGGAAAGATATAATAATCTTAACCTGCTGAGCAGGGTCTCCAGAAGAGCGAGATTTCAAAGAAAGGAACAGCTTGCAATTGTTCCTAAAATTCAGAAAACTAGATTTATCTCCAGCAAAGAACTCTGGAATAGGAATTCTAGGTTCAGACATAGGAGCATGTACAACAAAATCTTGTATATTTTGAACCTTAGCAGCAAGATTATTCAAGCTGGAAGCTAAACTCTGGACGTCCATGATAAACAGCTAAGGTCAGAGCCATTCAAGGATTAAGAGGAGGAAAAAAGAAAAAAAAAAAAAATTAGCCAGGCTGCAATTAGGGCTAGGCAGCAAGCTCAGGGGAGAAAAAAAAAAAAACTTCCTCAGACTACTTTTCCTTCTACTTCAGCCCAAACATCTTGGGCCGGCTATACTGTCATGATTCCAATGGCAGGGAATCACAAAAGGACAAGCACCAACGAGCTCTAGGGTGATGGAACCTGAGCTGACCGCGACCCTAAACCTGAACACACAAATAACAATAGCCGGGGAACGTGCCTACGTTGATCCTAGACGTCTCGCACCAGCCGAAGATCTAACTTCCCCTATTAGAAGAAACACAGACCTCTCTTGCCTCCAGAGAAATACCCCACAGAAATAGCAGCCCCCCACATATAATGACGGTGAAATGAGAGGAAGGCACATACACAGTATGAAAACAGATTCAGCAAAATGAGGCCCGCTAAAACTAGATAGCAGAGGATACAAAAGTAAACTGCGCGGTCAGCAAAAAACCCTTCAAAAAACCATCCTGTAATTACTTGAACTCATGTTCCAACTCATGGAACATGAGGAGCAATTACAGCCCGCTAGAGCAACCAGCAGCAAAGAAACAATTATATGCAAGCTGGACAAGACAAAAATAAAGCAAAACGTGGAACAAGAAAATCAAAAACTTAGCTTGTCCTGAAGATTACTGAAGCCAGAAGCTGAGGTAACAAAACACTCTGATAACCTTGATAGCCGGCGGGGAAATGACAAGAAAGCCCGGTTAAATAGGAAACTCCCAAACCCTAATAGAACAGGTGGACACCAGAGACAGCAGAACACAAATCACCCAGTACCATCAGTAACCACCAGAGGGAGCCCAAAAACAGAACTCACAACAGTATACCACTCATCAGAGTTGCCGAGCCAGGCTGCTCTCTATGTGAGTCTGATGAGCAGTGTAGGTACTGACGTCACTGTTGTTAAGAGCAGCCAGGTCTCATGGGAGCCTGCAGGTGTGATTCCGTACTGCAACCATAGGTCACTCTAGGTCATGTCTCACGAGCCATGATGCTACTGAGTTACTGACGTCATTGCTCGTGAGACATGACTGAGGGTGACATATGAAGTGTCATTCTCAAGAATGACGCTCCATAGGTTGTTGTACAGAATCGGTATACGTTGTGGGATAAATATGGATTACGTCAGAGCTGTAGGGATTATTTTTGAATAATAAATTGGCGAGTGAGGGAGTGCTTCTTGTGTTTGTTTATTTAATTCTCTATTTTTATGTCATTCAGGTTCCCATTTCTGGACTACTTTGGATCTTCATGTGTTGGTTTTTTTTTTAAATTAATTGGGCTAGAATCTGAGGTGTTCCTTTAAAGTAAAATATTTGTGCGTGCGTTTTTTTTTCCATTTCTACTTAGGGGATTAGTAATGGTGCTGTCTGATAGACATCCTTCCATTACTAACCCCAGGGGTTGATGCCAGCAGACATTACACAGTTGACATCAACCCCATAAACCATTACCCCGAATGCCACCGCACCAGGGCAAAGCTACAGAATTGGCACATCTAATGTGTGTATTTTGTAGAGCATTTTTAGGCTGGGAAGGGCAAAATAACCATGGACCTTCCCAGCCTGATAATATAAGCCCGTAGCTGTCTGCTTAACCTTGGCTGGTAATCAAAAATATGGGGGACTTCAAGTCATTTTTTTAAATTATTTATTTGATGGGTATTTTTTTAGGCTTATTTATCATTTTAGTACCACATGAAAGACACTAAAGGGCATTAGATGCAACAAGTCCCCTATGTATAATAAACTATCTATTGTATCTAGCTATCTATTCTATTTACAGTACCTATTCTAGAGGTTGAGGCTGTGAATTTACTGTACTTGGCTGATGCAGCGCCCCAGGGTCCTGGTCGTTGCAGTAATGTCATTCTTCCACCAGGGGGAGTGATGTTACGTCTGAAGGCAATAAAGGAAATTTCCTTACCAGGTAAATACTATGCATGCAACATGTTCACACTCCAGACCAGAAGGGGGAGCTCTAAGCCTTTTTTAGGTGAACTTCCCTATAAAACATCCTGATCTGGAGGGAAAGGGGGTTCAGAGTTCAGTTCCTGTCAGGAAGACACAGGAAGAGGAACTCTGTGGCATGAAGTGCTACAGCTCCTGGGAAGAGACATAGAAAGCAGAACATATTTCAGAGAGTGTGCAGGAAATCAGAGCACAGGAGAGGAATATCAGAGGGAGACCAGCCAAGAGCAGGCTGCTTCCTTCTGAGGCGCAGAATCCGGTAGTCAGAATACCGAGGGAGTAAGGATCTCTACGCTTTACTTCAGAGACTGGTAGGACAGCATGACAGATAATTCCACATTACCTATCCGACCTTATACCCAGGAGGCACGGTGGCAACTTGTGGGGGCTGGGGCGATAGTGTCCCTGTAAAAAAGCCTCAGGCCATCAGTCATACAGGTTTGTCCTATCCTATCCATCAGGGGGACAGAGGGAAAGAGACTTAACATCTACAATAGTTGTGAGGACCTCACCGAGAAGCTCAGCAGGGACGTACTACAACACTCAGGCGCTAGAGGATGGCTACTGATTTCCACCTGGATAGGGGGACTCTGGATTTGCCTTCAGACCGGCCGGACTCTGCCAGCCCTGCGATCCGGTGCTCTGGACTGTGGATGCTGAAGCCTTCAGTAAAGGTAAAGAGACTGCAACCTTGTGTCCTCGTTCTTCACTGCGCCTCACACCATCCACCAGCTACACTCTGGGAAGCCCTGGGGACATACTTCACCTGTGGCAAGGTATACCAACTAGCTGCCATCACATCACCCCAGCGGACCCCTAAGCAGCATCGGTCACCCTGACCGAATACCACAGGTGGCGTCACGAACATTTCCCCTTTAAAGACCTTTCCCCCATTTATTAACGGACGTCCCCTAGGGCCACGGACCGGGTCAGCCACCGTGACATCCCCCTTGAGAACCGAAGGGCCCGGCTCCGAGTACCCCACTACCCCAAAGGGGGGGAGGGGATGGGGGGCGATCCAGCTGATAAAATGTCAGGTTTCATTTGAGATGTGTGTGTAAACATCGGACACACACGCATGGTTTGAGTGCCGTCTGATCACATCAACTCACAGCGTACTGCTATTTTTTTCTCAGTTGGATTAGAGCGGAGGACAAATTTGCAGATGAGCATTGAGTTATTTACTACCATTGGTCAGAGTGCAATGTGATGTTTTCTCACATTGCACTTGCCCAATACACTTGTATGGGCAAGGTCTAAAACAGCAGATACATTGTGCAGTAGGTATAATCTGCAGTTTAATAGAATTATGAAAGTAACAGGCCATAGTAACAAAAGTGCAGCACCCTGGAGAAAATTAACTTTATTCCTCCTGGGAGTCGCAGGCTTACTGAAGCAATTAGGGTATGTGCACATGTTGCAGATTTGCCTGTGGAATTTTCTGTGCAGATTCTGTATCTCTTGGCAGAAAACGCAGGTAAAAATCCGTGAGGATTTGATGCGGATTTTCATGCGGTTTTGTATGCTAAAAGATCTATTATTTAACAAAAAAAAAGAATTGTGATGTAATTTCTTGTCCAACCTCTTCATTTACATACTCCATAGAATAATGTTTATATATACACACACACACACACACACACACAGATAGATGTACAGATAGATAGGTATATCTATAGATAGACTGATACCAAGCCCAATGTTTAGTAATAAACATAATAAAATGGTACATAGAGAGGTAACCCCTTCACGACCTCCGCCGTACTAGTACTGCGGAGGTCGGATCCTCTGCTTTGATGCAGGCTCCGGAAGGTGAGCCCGCATCAAAACCGGGACATGTCTGCTGTTTTCAACAGCTGACATGTGCCTTCAATAGTGGCGGGTGAAATCGCGATTCACCCACCACTATTAACTTGTTAAATGCCGCCGTCAAACGCTGACAGCGGCATTTAACTACCGCTGCCGCCATCGGGCCGGAAATGATCGCATCGCCGACCCCGTCACATGATCGGGGGTCAGCGATGCGTCGGCAATGACAACCTGAGGTCTCCTTGAGACCTCTATGGTTGTTGATGCTGGATTGCTATGAGCGCCACCCTGTGGTCAGTGCTCATAGCAATGCAGAAAATCTACTACATAGGGTCGATCTGACGATCGCTCCTATGTAGCAGAGCCGATCGAGTTGTGCCAGCTTCTAGCCTCCCATGGAAGCTATTGAAACATGGCAAAAGTTAAAAAAAAAGTTTAAAAAAAAATATGAAAAAAAATAAAAAATATAAAAGTTTAAATCACCCCCCTTTCGCCCCACTCAAAATAAAACAATAAAATCAAACCTACACATATTTGGCATCGCCGCGTTCAGAATCGCCCGATCTATCAAAAAAAGAAGGATTAACCTGATCGCTAAACGGCATAGCGAGAAATAAAAAACCCAACGTCAGAATTCCGTTTTTTTGGTCGCCATGACATTGCATTAAAACGTAATAACGGGCGATCAAAAGAACGTATCTGTACCAAATTAGTATCATTAAAAATGTCAGCTCGGCATGCAAAAAATAAGCCCTCACCTGATTCCACATCACAAAAATGGAGACGCTACGGGTATCGGAAAATTGCGCAATTTTTATTTTTTATTTTTTATAGGAAAGTTTGGAATTCTTTTTTTACCACATAGATAAAAAAGGACCTAGACATGTTTGGTGTCTATCAACTCGCAATGACCTGGAGAATCAAATCAAAAGGACAGGTTAGTTTTAGCATTTAGTGAACCTAGCAAAAAAATCCAAACAAAAAACAAGTGTGAGATTGCACTTTTTTTGCAATTTCATCGCACTTGGAATTTTTTTCCCAGTTTTGAATATACGACATGGCAATACCAATGGTATCATTCAAAAGTACAACTTGTCCCACAAAAAAATAAGCCCCCACATGGCCATATTGACAGAAAAATAAAAACGTTATGGCTCTGGGGAGATGGGGTACAAAAAACAGAAACGCAAAAACTGAAAAAGGGCAAGGTCTTGAAGGGGTTAAATAAAGACACAAACAAAATCTGCGTTAGGCTGGGGTCACACTTGCGAGAAACTCACACGAGTCTCGCACCTCAATATCTGGTACTGCCACCGGCACTTGGGACAGGAGCGTTCAGATGCATAGAAATCCATGCAGTCACACACTCTGGTCCCAAGTGCCAGCATCAGTGCTGGATATTGAGGTGCGAGTTTCTCGCAAGTGTGACCCCGGCATTAAACACGTTATCTGTTTAATTGAAAAAAAAAAATGGAGTTTGTTTCCGTGCAATTTTCTGCGCCAGAGAGGGAAAGCCAATGATTGGGGGCCGATGTTCATAGCCTGGGAAGGGGTTAATACCCATGGATCTTCCCAGGCTATGAATATCAGCCTGCAGCTGTATATTTAGCCTTTACTCGCTATTAAAATAGGGGGACCCCCCAAAAAAAACTACGTGGGGTCTCCCTATAATTAATAGCCAGAAAAGGCTATGCAGACAACTGTGAGCTGATATTCATAGCCTAGGAAGGGGCCATGGATATTGCTCTTCCCCCTGGCTACAAACACCAGCTCACAGCCACTTCAGAAACGGTGCCAATTCTGGCACTTAGCCTCTCTCTTCCACTGCCCTGTAGTGGTGGCATATGGGGTAATATTTGTGGGGTTGATGTCAGCTTTGCATTGTAAGGTGACATCAAGCTGGCTTAGTAATGGAGAGGTGTCACTAAGACACCTATCCATTACTAATCCTATAGATGTGAAAGGCTTAAATAAACACACAGCCAGAATAAAGCATTTTAATGAAAAAACACTACACAGTTTGCTATCTTTGTTACGCCTAATTCCTGCGACACCCTCGATCTCCTGCAAAACAAATAAATAAATAAACCAACACAAATACTCCCTGGTCCGACACAGTCCATTTAATAATGAGTGTCCCACGACGATCTTCCCTATAGAGCTGTCACATCAGGAGATGTGACCGCTCTACAGGGCCTCCAGTGACACACTGACAGGAGACAATGGCTCCTGCAGTGTTATCACTGAGGGTTCAATGAGTTCATGTTCCCACTTTATGGCACTGCTGCGTGAGAATTTTCCCACACAGCGGTGCCGCAAGTGACAGTATGAACTCTGCTGAACTCACGGCGGCGGAGGGATACAGTGCGGAGGATTATCTCCTGTCATTGTATCACCAGAGCCCCTGGAGAGTGGTCACATCTGCCGATGTAACAGCTCTCCACGGGAGATCATCGTGGGACACTCATTATTAAATGGATTACATCAAAACAGAGAGCATACTGTTGGTTTACTATTTTTATTTTTGTTACAGGTGATCGAGGGAGTTGGAGACTAGGTGATTGGTGAGCATGTACTGTATATTCTGCATGTGTTTTTTTTTTGTACACAGTAGCCGGATGATGGGACTACTGCTGTCCGATCATCGGCTAGCTGTCACTGTGGCCGGCATAGCCAGATAGGACTAGTAGTCCCATCGGACAATGACTGCCTACACACAGACCCACACACACAGACACACATGCACAGCCCCGCAGACCCCCATAGACACACACAAACACCCGCACACAGACATGCACATCTTCACCACACACACAGTCTCCGCCCACACTCTCTTCCTCCTCCCGATCTGCAGCGTGTCTCGCACACAACTCCACAGCAAAACTGCAGATCTTTTTAAACCTGCTGTTTTGCTGCGGATTTGCTTGACTCAATGGTAGTCAATGGGTACAGAAACGCTGCAGATCCGCAAAAAGAATTGACATGCTGTGGAAAATAAAACGGTGCAAATTCCCGCAGCATGTGCACACCAATTGTCAATTTCCCATTGACTAGCATTGCTTGTGCACTACACTGCACATGACAGAGTGGTAATTAGCTGCGTCGGTACATCTGTGTGACTGAAAGCACATCTGTGTGACTGGTGGCTCCCAGCAGAAAAAGTTAATTTTCTCCCAGGTGCAACAATTTCAGCAAAGCAGGCACCTTCATAACATTATTAACCTGCAGGTTAACCCCATATCTGTAGATTAATAGCGTAATTGGACAAGACAGATTCTCTTTAATTATCAATTTCATGGCACTTTTTTTTTTAAATTCTCAGTAAGTTGTAGTGTTTACTGGAGCAAGAGCGCCACCTACCATACAAATTACCTCACTGTTCACATACAGTGGAAAAAAGTAAAAACTTGTTTTACATTAAAAGGGAATCTGTCACCCTATTTTTCGCCTATAAGCTAAGTCCACCGCCTTCAGGAGCTTATCTACAGCATTCTGTAATGCTGCAGATTAGCCCCCCGATGTAACCTGAAAGATAAGAAAAACAAGTTAGATAATCACCCAGGGGCGGTCCCAATGCGGTCCGGTGGGCGTCGCGGTCCGGGTTTCCCATCTTCATATGATGTCGTCCTCTTCTTTGCTTCCTGTTGCAGCTCCTGCGCACTTTGTCTGCCCCTTTAAGGGCAGAGCAAAGTACTGCAGTGCTCAGGTGCCGGGAAAGGTCAGAGAGGCCCAGCACCTGCGCACTGCAGTACTTTGCTCTGCCCTCAACAGGGCAGACAAAGTACGCCTGCACAGGAAGCAAAGAAGAAGACGTCATCATATGAAGATGGGAGGCGCCGGACCTGGACCACGACACCCATCGGACCGGACTGCATCGGGACCGCCCCTGGGTGAGTATAATCTAAGCGTAGGACCTGGTATAAGAGAGATGCCGTAAAGGGGCTACCAGGTACACATACGCTAAAAGCTCTCATTTTTCATATTTCTAGTGCAGTAATGCAGTTCAAATTTTGTGTTTTCAAGTTTGCATGTTTTAGCGCTGCAGTGTGCTGCCTTATTTACTTAACTATATACGAGTTGGCGACTCTGGGTTCAGCACCTGTTCACACTTAGTCTATGTTTGGATGTGCTGGTCAGGTTTTTGAAATGTATTCTTTAGCCTTCTGATCGTGCACTCCGCCTCCTAGCTTCAGGTGTTTTAATTACAGCAGGTCCAATACCCCTCCACAGAGAGAGAGAATTTTAGTCTAAGAAGAGGTTTCACATGTACCCATTCAGATGGAGACGTTTATTCTCAGCGAGGTAAGGCAAGCGTAGGACCTGGTATAAGAGAGATGCCGTAAAGGGGCTACCAGGTACACATAAAATTGGCCATTTTATGCGCTAAGAGCTCTAATTTTTCATATTTCTAGTGCAGTAATGCAGTTCAAATTACGTGTTTTCAAGTTTGCATGTTTTAGCGCTGCAGTGTGCTGCCTTATTTACTTAAAGGGAAGGTGCCGCGTTTTAATATTGTAAAAAAAAAAAAAAACCTCTCTAATTCCTTATTTTTATAAGTTATTTTCAAGTGCATAGTATTTATTGTTTTTTTTTTTATTCTGCCACTGGGCGCCGCCATTTTCATTTGTAGGACTGTAAGTGTAGCTGCACGACACTTACAGTCTTCACATACGGCTGCCCTAGACATAGACAGCTGCAGTCGGCAGGCGATCCCATAGCTACTACCATTATAAGCTCAGCTGCTCTCTGCTCTGATGTGGCCACGCCCCCTGGGCTGTCTCCACAGCAGAGGCAGGAGATCGGCGCCATCTTGCTTCAGCCTACAGTGGAGTGTACCTGTGAGCTCCACTGTGACTGAGAGCTGCGCTGTTGGAGGGGCAGCTACATCTGTCTCCCCTCACACTGTCAGCGGCCATTCCCTGTCCTCTGCTGCCTGGTGTGTGGCTGTAATCTCTAGAATCACTAGAGAGGGTTAAGGAATGCTGCAGTCTGATGTCCTCTTTCAGGAGCTGCAGAGAGGTAACACAGGGAGGATGGGGGAGACTCTCTGTGCTGCTCGACCTCTCACTGCAGCTCCTCACAGGACATCAGACCCTGCATCTATCACTATACTGTGCTGAGCCATGTATCTAATCCTCTCCTGTGTGATAGTGTCTGCTGAGCAGTGTATCTAATCCTATCCTGTGCTGACCTGTGTATCTAATCCTGTGGAATACTGACTGCTGAGCCGTATATCTAATCCTCTCCTGTGTGATACTGTCTGGTGAGCCGTGTATCTAATCCTCTCCTGTGTGATACTGTCTGGTGAGCCGTGTATCTAATCCTATCCTGTGCTGACCTGTGTATCTAATCCTGTGGAATACTGACTGCTGAGCCGTGTATCTAATCCTATCCTGTGCTGACCTGTGTATCTAATCCTCCTGTGGAATACTGACTGCTGAGCCGTGTATCTAATCCTCTCCTGTGTGATACTGTCTGGTGAACCGTGTATCTAATCCTATCCTGTGCTGACCTGTGTATCTAAGGCTACGTGCTATAAATCCGCTAAAAACCGCTAACATTATGCATCCTATCATTTAGAATGCATTCCGCATTTTTTGTGCAGATGTTAGCGTTTTTTTCCGCAAAAAAAAAAAAACAAATACCGCAAAAAATCCGGACATGCTCTATCTTTTTGCGGATTTCCTATCAAAAAGGACATTCCGGAAAATAAAAAACGCAAAAAATCCATGCAAAAAACGCGCAAATTCCGCGAGAAATCCGCGCGAAAAAAGCACGCGGATTTCTGGCAGAATTCTCAGGATTAGGGCCCCTTTCCACTTGTGTGAGAAAAAAACGGTCCGATTTACGGACCGAAAAAACTGATGTAACGTCTGCGAGTGCCATGCGATTTTTTTATCGCAACATCCGTATGACATCCGTATTGCTGTCCGATTTTTACGCACGGGTCTCCTTTGAAAAGCCGGTAATTCAGCGCAGAGTACAGTAAAATCACACTGACAGGTTAGATGAGAGTAGATATATACACATAGAATAGGTATATATACATATATATATGTCAGGGAGACACCTATATATATATATTTATATTTAATGCAGCGCTAGATAGCTTTAAAGCTGGTAATTCAATTACCGGCTTTTGCTTTCTCCTTCACAAACCCGACATGATATGAGACCTGGTTTACATACTGTAAACCATCTCATATCACCATTTTTTTTTTGCATATTCCACACTACTACTGTTAGTAGTGTGTATATGCAAAATTTGGGCGTTCTAGCTATTATATTTAAGGGTTAAATGGCGGAAAAAATTGGCGTGGGCTCCCGCACAATTTTCTCCGCCAGAGTAGTAAAGCCAGTGACTGAGGGCAGATATTAATAGCCTGGAGAGGGTCCATGGTTATTGGCCCCCCCCTGGCTAAAAACACCTGCCCCCAGCCACCCCAGAAAAGGCACATCTGGAAGATGCGCCTATTCTGGCACTTGGCCACTCTCTTCCCATTCCCGTGTAGCGGTGGGATATGGGGTAATGAAGGGTTAATGCCACCTTGCAATTGTAAGGTGACATTAAGCCTAATTAATAATGGAGAGGCGTCAATTATGACACCTATCCATTATTAATCCAATTGAAAGAAAGGGTTAAAAAAACACACACACATTATTAAAAATTATTTTAATGAAATAAAAACAAAGGTTGTTGTAATTTTTTATTTAACGCCCAATCCACTCAGTGAAGACCCTCGTTCTGTGACAAAAAAAAAATAATAAACCAACAATATACTTACCTTCCACAGATCTGTAAAGTCCAACGATGTAAATCCTTCTGAAGGGGTTAAAACATTTTGCAGCCAGGAGCTTTGCTAATGCAATGCTACTCCTCGCTGCAAAACCCCGGGGAATGAGTCTAAATATAGATCAATGAGCTATATTTAGCTTCATTTGCGGTGAGGCGCCCTCTGCTGGCTGTTCATAGATCGTGGGAACTTTCCTAGAAAGCCTGGGAGCTTTTTTTTAACCCTTTCTTTCAATTGGATTAATAATGGATAGGTGTCATAATTGACGCCTCTCCATTATTAATTAGGCTTAATGTCACCTTACAATTGCAAGGTGGCATTAACCCTTCATTACCCCATATCCCACCGCTACACGGGAATGGGAAGAGAGTGGCCAAGTGCCAGAATAGGCGCATCTTCCAGATATGCCTTTTCTGGGGTGGCTGGGGGCACGTGTTTTTAGCCAGGGGGGGGGCCAATAACCATGGACCCTCTCCAGGCTATTAATATCTGCCCTCAGTCACTGGCTTTACTACTCTGGCGGAGAAAATTGTGCGGGAGCCCACGCCAATTTTTTCCGCCATTTAACCCTTAAATATAATAGCTAGAACGCCCAAATTTTGCATATACACACTACTAACATTAGTAGTGTGGAATATGCAAAAAAAATGGTGATATGAGATGGTTTACTGTATGTAAACCAGGTCTCATATCATGTCGGGTTTGTGAAGGAGAAAGCAAAAGCCGGTAATTGAATTACCAGCTTTAAAGCTATCTCGCGCTGCATTAAATATAAATATATATATATAGGTGTCTCCCTGACATATATATATATGTATATATACCTATTCTATGTGTATATATCTACTCTCATCTAACCTGTCAGTGTGATTTTACTGTACTCTGCGCTGAATTGCCGGCTTTTCTAAGGACACGGGTGCGTAAAAATCGGACAGCACTCGCATGGCGGCATTATGTGAACACTATGGCAGTATTATGTGTGATCTATATGGCGGTATTATGTGAGAACACTGGCAGTATTATGTGTGATCTATATGGTGGTATGTGAGAACACTGGCGGTATTATGTGTGATCTATATGGCGGTATTATGTGAGAACACTATGGCAGTATTATGTGTGATCTATATGGCGGTATGTGAGAACACTGGCGGTATTATGTGTGATCTATATGGTGGTATGTGAGGACACTGGCGGTATTATGTGTGATCTATATGGCGGTATGTGAGAACACTGGCGGTATTATGTGTGATCTATATGGTGGTATTATGTGAGAACTGTATGACAGTATTGTGTGATCTATTTGATAGTATTGTGTGTGATCTATATGGCGGTATTATGTGAGAACACTATGGCAGTATTATCTTCAGAAAGCGGACCCATTCTATGGTGGTTCTGGCTGAGCACCTGCACGCGGGTCTGGGGTAATAGAGGGGACAGCATGACCTCCAGTTAGGTGCAGTCAGGGCTGGTGAGGCAGCTGAAGAGAGGGGTCTCATTTTTATCGTTACTATATGGCTACATTTCCTTCCCAGCGTCACCCCGACTGCGCCTGTCGCCTCGCTTTCACATATTGCCAGGACAGGATGGGGAAGACAGGATCTGAGGAGGGGAATGGGGTCTGCATGCAAAGTCTGGATCAGAACAGGCCATCAATCCGCAGAAATGTTTCCTGGATTTCTGTGGAGCAAACAAGCAGATGGTCCATCCATGAGTATAAAAGACAGCGCTCTATGTACAATCCCTGGCTGCTCCACACCGAACAGGGGGCCCCCATAGACCAGCACACTGCTCTCCTGAAATACTCTGTGCTGCTGTCACCCTGCTCCCTCCACCACATATCTCCCAGAATCCTTGCTGCCTGCCATCCTCGGTGACCGTAGACTTGTCAGTATAAGGCTGCTTTCACACTAGCATCGGTACGGGCCCGTCGCAGTGCGTCGTACCGACGCATGCTGTGAAAGAAATGTCCGACGTGGGCAGCAGAAGCAGTCTTACGACGCTTCCGCTGCCCCATTATAAGGTCTGGGGAGGATGGGGCAGAGTTTCTGCCGTGCATGTGCGGTCGAAAATGGTGGACTCGACGCACAAACGTTACATGTAACTTTTTTTGTGGCGGCGGTCCACCAAAACATGACGCAACCGTCACACGACAGTTACGACGTGTGGCAATACGTCGCAATGCGTCGGTAATGTTAGTCTATGGGGAAAAAACGCATCCTGCAGACAACTTTGCAGGATGCGTTTTTTCTCCTGAATGACTCATTGCAACGTACAGCCAACAACGCTAGTGTGAAAGTAGCCTAAGGTTGCCGTCCACTATCAGTATTTGGTCAGTATTTTACCTCAGTATTTGTAAGCCAAAACCAGGAGTCGGTGATAAATGCAGAAGTGGTGACATGTTTCTATTATACTTTTCCTCTAATTGTTCCACTCCTGGTTTTGGCTTACAAATACTGAGGTAAAATACTGACCACATACTGATAGTGTGACGGCAGCCATACTCTGCAGTCACCAACAAAATGGCTGCTCACTGAGTTACTGAATATCATCCTCATCATCCTTAGCAAACACCCAGAAGGAGAGGAGACATCACACACGTCAGCAGACTCCGCCCATAATTACTGCAGTGCAGTAATGTGAGCTATTTGTACACTAGTAAATGAATAACCAAAGAAAAATGGACACAAGAGCTCAAAATAACAAATATAACAACTTTATTAGAGACCAATTATAAACAACAATAAATAAATAAACATTAAAAACCATACATATAAGATGCAAAAGCTAAAAGCAGAGACGAGCCTAGTGCCACGCACAAAAACACAAGTATAAGTACAAATATGATGCCAAACACATCAGATGGTAGCTGTAAACTCATAGGGCCATATATCGATTAAATATATTTTCTATTTTATTATATTATAAATAGTAAATTTAATATGGTCACAATATAGGCTATAGTTCTAGATTCAAAAAAACACAGTGGCAGCTACATACAAAATAAAGTTCCAAAGTACTGGGCAGGCGGCAGAGACGTAACATGAATGTATGGCCAGCTATAAGGGTGTCACATTAAGGGCATAGTGCACACAAGTCAACCCCACCTGGTAAATATCGGCTGTTACAAAAAATACTAATATGACAAAGCTGTCCAATACCTCCTAATGGCTCACTAAACCATGCAATGCATGTGAACCCGGGAAATCCCAAACAAAAAAAGGGGAGGAAAGACTAAGCCATAGGAAAGTAAATACCTTACCGCCCTGCTGTAATCATGCGTGGAGGAGGAGGCCATATATTATAATATTGTGACCATATTAAATTTACTATTTATAATATAATAAAATAGAAAATATATTTAATCGATATATGGCCCTATGAGTTTACAGCTACCATCTGATGTGTTTGGCATCATATTTGTACTTATACTTGTGTTTTTGTGCGTGGCACTAGGCTCGTCTCTGCTTTTAGCTTTTGCATCTTATATGTATGGTTTTTAATGTTTATTTATTGTTGTTTATAATTGGTCTCTAATAAAGTTGTTATATTTGTTATTTTGAGCTCTTGTGTCCATTTTTCTTTGGTTATTCATATTATATGATGGTGGAGCATTTATATTGTTTGCCCTCTTTGTAGGTTTATTTGTACACTAGGTTTATCTGAAATTTCAGCAGCTGCTCCCCCTAGTGTTGAAAAGTGGAAATTCCAAAACTTTTCAAATTATTTTTCACATTTTACTAAATTATAAACAAATTATAATATTTTTTAAGAAAATGTAATCATTAATTCTTTACATTTTTACAATTTCTGAAAAAAAAATTTTTTTGATGGCACCTTCCCTTTAACTATATACGAGTTGGCGACTCTGGGTTCAGCACCTGTTCACACTTAGTCTATGTTTGGATGTGCTGGTCAGGTTTTTGAAATGTATTCTTTAGCCTTCTGATCGTGCACTCCGCCTCCTAGCTTCAGGTGTTTTAATTACAGCAGGTCCAATACCCCTCCACAGAGAGAGAGAATTTTAGTCTAAGAAGAGGTTTCACATGTACCCATTCAGATGGAGACATTTATTCTCAGCGAGGTAAGGCAAGCGTAGGACCTGGTCTAAGAGAGATGCCGTAAAGGGGCTACCAGGTACACATAAAATTGGCCATTTTTATGTGCTAAAAGCTCTCATTTTTCATATTTCTAGTGCAGTAATGCAGTTCAAATTTCGTGTTTTCAAGTTTGCATGTTTTAGCGCTGCAGTGTGCTGCCTTATTTACTTAACTATATACGAGTTGGCGACTCTGGGTTCAGCACCTGTTCACACTTAGTCTATGTTTGGATGTGCTGGTCAGGTTTTTGAAATATAATCTAACTTGTTTCTCTTATCTTTCAGGTTACATCGGGGGCTTATCTACAGCATTATAGAATGCTGTAATGAAGCCCCTGATGCCGGTGGCCTTAGCTTATAAGTGAAAAATGGGGTGACAGATTCCCTTTAATTTAATGCAGTCCTTTTTTGCATTGACCACAATTAGACAATATAAGTATTTTTCTTTATAATGAGGAGGGCTCACTAATGTAATATTTGTTCTATTATCTACCAGTTTGGCAAGCAAGGGTCTGTAATAATTATTCTCAGTGTTACATCAGAATTGGACTGCAATAAACTGACATTTTGTTTGCCCTTGGGCTGTATTTTGTCTGTCTATGAAGAAGAAAGTTGGAAAGGTGTGTACTTTTTTTAATTTCAGATTTGACCTATATACAGATAAAAGATGATTGGTCACTAATGACACCTATCAGCTGCTGCAGTGATCTGTATACAAGGAAATCCTGAAAAGACACAGATTGTCCCTTCTAAGGCTACTTCACACATCAGGTTTTCAGTGTCATGCTAAATCCGGCGAATGTTGGAAAAACTGGATCCGGCGCAGATTGTGAAAAACTGAAGGCGCTTCAGGCTTTTTCGCCGGAGACAAAAAACTTTGCAATGGACGTTTTTTCAAGAAACCGGAAGCGGCGAAAACCGGACGAAACGCAATGTCATCCGGTGCAATCCGGCACTAATACAAGTCTATGGGAAAAAAACCTGATCCGGCGGCAACATTTGCCTGATCCGTTTTATTGAAAATTAGTCGTATTTAGCCTGACACTGAAAACCTGATGTGTGAAAGTAGCCTAAGCCCATACACTGTTCTTTTCCTCCAAAAGAGATCATGTGATATCATGTATCAAGGCCAGTTTTCTTCTATTTGGTGGAGAGTTATGGTCCATTCATAAAATCCAGTTCATTAAATGATCACCAACCCCTATTTATAAGTCTATTGGTGTTCCTTTGCAGCCCTGTTTATACGGACTCATGAATAAAGGGATAATGGTGTGCACTCAGGTCAAGGACGAGGAGGTGCTGGTAAAACAGACCATGAGGTCCAAACAGTCATATGTCAGAAAATTACCGCACACTCAGAGTTGATGTGATGCAAAGAATATCTCATAAGTTTATTATGTTAACAATCAAGGATGCCACCAAAAGAAATTGCGTGCAGATAGAAACCCGACGTTTTGACCCTCCTTGGTCTTACTCATGGGGTTACTTGATTCCTGATTAAATGTATAAAGGTGGCAGAAGTTAGGCTGTAGGAAAGTTCCCTCAATGTATAATAGCTTAATAAAGTATGAGGTAGGGGTATGGAAATCCTCAATGCGTAATAGTAGTTTGGAGGAATAGCCTCCGCTTGCGTGGTGGGCCTAATTGCGGCGTGGAGTGAGGGTATAGAACTCCCTGCTGAGTGATATATGCCCGGTGGGATGGCTTCAGCTTGCATGGTGGGCCTGCAGTGTCCTGGATGGCTGTATACAGCGGCGCTCCCGCGCCTTGCTGTGGGTGGCATGAGGGCTCATGAAACAGTGTTTGTTGCTAGTATAATCGGATCAAGTTATCGGCAGTACATCTCATGTTTACATTGGGGTTATAAGTCTTTGATAACAATGATTTTTATGCATGCATCTGATCTCATCTTACCAGAATTGTCCTCACAATAACTTTTCAATATAATTTTATTAGGAGTAGAAGAGAGCGTGATTTCCTCCTGACATGATGGAAAGTGAATTAGAATATCAGATAATGCCCTGTAAACGAACAATGGATTAATTTGTATCGGAAATACAACTAAATTTACATTTATAGTATACAACAAAAATAATTAATATATAGGAACATAATGGTCATATGTCTTCTAGCAACCAGATTCTGTTATCAGTTAGCAAACTATAGCTATAATGTGATAAATTATCAGTGACTTTACTAGAACCAATAAAATCTTCTTATTCTAGCATTGGACTGAAAAAGGACTAAGTTCCGAAACGTGCGTCAGGGTGTGCACCGCACCTTGAACCAGTGACCTCCACTAGACCACCACCAGGTAATGATTATTGGTTGTTTACTGCCCTATTCTATATCTATACTGCCATGTGTACTATGTAGTTATTATACAATTTCTATATGAGGATTTTCATATCCAAATAGGGGATTGTCCAATTATATTATATTGTGCTCTACTATAGCCATTGACATTTTGACATATTTGAGGGCAGGAGTTCTACATATAGGTTTTGAATATATATGGCCTTGCATTTGGGCAAACTGTGTTGGGTACTTTGTCAGGTATATTATTATTATATTATTATTATACATTTTTATAGCGCCATTTATTCCATGGCGCTTTACACGTGAAAGGGGCAAATATAAACAAGTACAATAAACATGAGCAAAGCAAGGCACACACAAGTACAGAAGGAGAGGGGACTCTGCCCGCAAGGGCGCACAGTCTACAGGGGATGGGTGAGGATACACTAGGAGAGGGTAAAGCTAGTCTTGCGGCGGTTCAGCAGACTAAGGATCACTGCAGGTTGTAGGCTTGTCGGAAGAGGTGGGTCTTCAGGTTCTCTTTGAAGGTTTCCGTGGTAGGCGAGAGCCTGATGTGTTGGGGTAGAGAGTTCCAGAGTATGGTGGAAGCATGGGAGAAGTCTTGTATGTGGTTGTGGGAAGAAGAGATAAGAGGGGAGTGGAGAAGGAGATCTTGAGACGATCGAAGATTGCGTGTGGGTAAGTACCGGGAGACCATGTCACAGATGTATGGAGGAGACAGGTTGTGGATGGCTTTGTATGTCATAGTTAGGGTTTTGAACTGGAGCCTCTGGACAATAGGAAGCCAGTGAAGGGCTTGGCAGAGAGGAGAGGCTGGGGAATAGAGGAGAGACAGGTGGATTAGGAGGTTGCAGTAGTTGAGGCGGGAGATGATAAGGGCGTGCACCAGCATTTTTATGGTTTCATGGTCAAAGAATGCACAGATCCGGGAAATATTTTTGAGTTTGAGTCGGCAGGAGGCAAGGGCTTGGATATGTGGCTTGAAAGAGAGGGCAGAGTCGAGGATCACCCCGAGGCACCGAGCATGTGAGACTGGGGAAAGTTATCAGCCATTAACATTGATGGATAGGTTTTGTGGAGGGGTAGAGTGAGATGGGGGAAAGATGATGAATTCTGTTTTATCCATGTTCAGTTTTAGAAAGCGAACAGAAAAGAAAGCTGAAATAGCAGACAGACATTGTGGGATTTTGGTCAGTAAGGAGGTGAGGTTGGGTCCAGATAGGTAGATCTGCGTGTTATCGGCATAGAGATGATACTGCAAACCGTGGGATTCGATGAGCTGTCCCAGGCCGAAGGTGTAGATGGAGAAGAGCAGGGGCCCTAGGACTGAGCCTTGGGGAACACCGACAGACAGGGGGCGAGGTGAGGAGGTGGTGTGGAAGAGGGAGACACTGCAACTTCCTACTCTATGGCCTCCCCTCTAGCACTCTGGCACCACTCCAATCCATCCTACACTTTGCTGCCCGACTAATCTACCTGTTTCCCCGATATTCCCCAGCCTCTCCCCTATGCCAAGCCCTTCACTGGCTTCCTACTGTTCAGAGACTCCAGTTCAAAACCCTTACTATGACATACAAAGCTATCCACAACCTGTCTCCTTCATACATCTGTGACATGGTCTCCTGGTACTTACCTACACGCAACCTTAGATCCTCTCAAGATCTCCTTCTCTGCTCCCCTCGTCTTTTCTTCCCACAACCGCATACAAGACTTCTCCCATGCTTCCCCCATACTCTGGAACTCTCTACTCCAACACATCAAAAAGAACCTGAAGACCCACCTCTTCCGACAAGCCTACAGCGATCCTCAATCCACTGAACCGCCGCACAACCAGCTCCACCCTCTCCTAGTGTATCCTCACGCATCCTCTGTAGACTGTGAGCCCTCGTGGGCAGGGTACTCTCACCTTCTGTACCTGTTGGTGCCTTGTTTTTTCTCATGTTTATTGTACTTTTCTATATTTGCCCCCCTTTTCACATGTAAAGCGCCATGGAATAAATTGTGCCATAAAAATGTATAATGCAGCGCCCCAGAGATCTGGTTGTTGCAGTATGATGCTCTGCCACTAAGGGGAGTGATGGTACGTCTGATGGCACTGAAGGAGTTCTCCTGACCAGGTATCACCAGAACACTTTACACTTCACACTCCGGCCACTAGGGGGAGCAAAAGGCTTTATTTATTGGGCCACTCCTCACACTGGTAAAACTAGGGGTTGGGGAGGAAGTTAGTCAGAAGCTGACTGGGTTGGATTCAGGCAACATCCCGTGGCAGAGGGGGTTGCAGGGAAAAGACACAGGGGGTCCCTGTCAGGCGTGGGAACCTGGCAGGTGCCTAGCGAACAGAGCAGAACGTAACGGAGCCGCGCCTGCACCTCCTTGCGGCGGTATCCTAAGAAAGAGACAAGAAGGGAAGGATATTGTGGAACAGTGTAAACGAGATCAAGCAAAAAGGAGTACCAGTGGGAGTGGTGGTGTGAGACCGAGGCAACATCCTACTGAGGCGCGTAGACGGTGGCCGGAACACCGCGGGAGTAACTGACTTTAGGCCTTACTTCAAACTCCGCAGGACAGTTAATTATAGGTTGGCTGTCTACCTTAAATTTCCTAAGAAGACATAAGGGGCAACAGTGGGAGAGGGGCGTCTCTAGGGTCCCGGAAGACCTCCGGGCCCTCCCGTCATACGGGTGCATCCTAGCCAAAACATACTGGGGGACGAGAAACTAGCAACATCTGGTACTAAAGAGAGAGAGAGAGCTGTAGAGAACGACGAACGAGAACAGCAGTTGTGAGGACTATTCCGAATGCTCAGCAGGGTAGGACTACAACACACAGGCGCTAGTGGTGGGCAACGATTTCCATCTGCGAGGGAAACTCTGGAAGTGCCCATCAGGCCGGCCTGTCTCTGATAGCCCTGTTAAATGTGCTCTGGATTGAGGATCCTGAAGTCTTCAGTAAAGAGACTGCAACCTTGTGTCCTCGTTATTGCCTGCACCTAACACCATCACCATGCATCTTACTGGGAAGCCCTGGGGACATACTTCACCTGTGGGAAGTTATACCATCCAGCTGCCATTCCATCACCCCAGCGGACCCCACAGCAGCGTCGGTCACCCTGACCGAACACCACAGGTGGCGTCACGAATCCCTGACCAAGTCTGTGATGCCAAGAGATGAGAGAATCTGTAGCAGGAGGGAATGGTCGACAGTGTCGAAGGCAGAAGACAGGTCCAGGAGAAGCAGGACAGAGTAGTGTCACTTGATGACTTTAGTTAAGGCAGTTTCAGTTGAGTGATGCAGTCGGAAACCAGATTGTAACCGGTCAAAGAGGGAGCAGGAGAGGTAGGAGGACAGTTCAAGATGGACATGCTGTTCCAGTATTTTTGAGGCATGAGAGGAGATATTGGGCGATAGCTAAACACAGAGGATGGGTCGAGGGAGGGCTTTTTGAGGATGTATGTGATCGAGTCATGCTTGAAGGATGAGGGTAAGACACCATTTGTAAGTGAGAGGTTGAAGAGGTGTGTTAAGGTTGGGATGAAGACTGTGGCGAGGTTAGGGATGAGGTGGGATGGGAGCGGGTCAAGGTATATATATTTATATATATAAAAAAAATTCTTAATGTATCTCATCTAATCTACGTCCCCTTTTGGATATTTTTTCCATGATTATTTGTAATTCTGGTATTGTTGTGATTTACCTTCACATTTTTTATCATATTATCGTTATTACGAAATTTTCCCATACCCCAATATAGCACTTTTTTCAAACTGGTCAATAACATCTTCCTTTTTCTGTGGTCCCCAGTTGTCCATAATCATTGAATGTTGTATATGTTTTTTCTTTTATTGTCATTTTTATCTTTCACTATTTCACTCTTGCACACAGTGCCTATTTTTTGCCATTCACTTTATAATAAAGGCATTTAATATCATCTATATGTGTCACATGACCTTTCCTTGTTGGCTATCCATGTTCAGATTTTTTTTTTCGGTTCCCTCTATTGCCAAATGGTCTGCCATTCTTTGTCAAGGACATGTATGCTGTTTACGTCAAGTAGTCAAATATGGATTGTGCATTCATCTAAGGCTACATTCACATTAGCGTTTTGCGTGTTTGCGTCGGGCGACGCAGCGGCGACGCATGCGTCATGCGCCCCTATATTTAACATGGGGGACGCATGCGTTTTTGTGTTCTGCGTTGTGCGACGCATGCATTTTTCTTGCGTCCAAATTTCGGCAAAAAACTATGCATGCGTCGCAAAATGCAGCGTTTTTGCATGCGTTTTGGTGCGTTTTTATTTGCGTTGTGTGTTGCGTCGCCGACGCAGCGGCGCACAACGCAAATGTGAACGTAACCTAAGCCATTACGTTCGTCTCTTCTGTTTGTGCTGTGGAGCTTGGAAGCAGAGCCTGAAGCTGAGTAATTTGTCCCTTTTTCTTTGTCTATCCCGTGTTTGTCTCTTCTCCTGTGTTTTTACCATCTGCAGTGGTGAGGCTAGGGTCCTTGTCGGCCAGTGCACTAGCCATGGTACATTGAGGTGACAGTCAGGGACTAGACATGTGACGGCAGCAAGGGGTATGACCCGCATACGGAGTTAGGGGAGCATAGGAACAAGCACAGCTTGGTGTCAGGAGGTGTCACATCCCTTGCTCACTACATTTAGGGCCTTTATTTCCCCATTTCCATCCTGTTGTAGCTGTATGCTGTGTCTTTCACTGGACTTACCCGTGTCCAAGAGAGACATTATTAGCGACCGCACAATTTTTCTTGAGACCCTATGGCTCAAGCGGAGACTTTTTCACTCCTGATCCAGATCCTCATGGATAAGGTTACGGAGTAGTGGCCTAGGCTCAGCTGGATCCCAAATTATTTCTCCCTGACAGGTTTTCTGGAGGGAGAGATGAATTTATGGCTTTCAAGGAAGCCTGTAAATTGTATTTCAGGCTCTGCCCACATTCCTCAGGGAATGAGGAACGAGTGCGGATTGTAGTCTCTCCTCTGAAGGGTGAGCCTCAGTCCTTGGGCCTTCTCCCTGCTGACCGACTCACCATCTTTGCGGTCGGTGGACCCTTTTTTTTTTGCAGCTTTGGCACCGGTGTACGGGGATCCTGATGGCATCTCCCTGGCTGAATCTAAACTCCGTAAAATCGAACTGAGGTGCCAGCCTGTCTGAAGAGTACTGCTCGAAGTTCCGGAGATGGGCCACTGACACTCAGTAGATTGACCCCGCCCTTAGGAGTAATTTTTGTCACGGTCTGTCAGCTAGGCTTCAGGATTCTCTGGTGAAATATGCTACTCCTAGGTCGCTGGACGCTGCCATGGCCCTTGCTATCCGGGTGGATAGACACGTCAGGGAGAGATATACACTGACTCTGTCCCCTGCTGTTCTTCCTAGGGAGGAGGACACACTTGTGCTGACAGATGAACCCACGCAGTTGGGGGGAGTCTCCTCTCAAACTATGTGGCCTGCGGTTCAACGTGGGACAGCATGTTTTTACTGTGGTCTTACTGATCATTATATTAAAGTCTGTCCATCTTGTGCCAAAAGTGGTACGCTATCACAAAAGTTGTGTTCCCCTGGTTGTTTGGAGAGAGACGACCAGGGTGTGAACATTTCCTGCACTTTTTCATCTCAGTTTACAATTTCGGCTGAAATAGCGGTTGGTGGAAAAACTGAGACTATTCCGGTTCTTGTGTATAATGGAGCTGGAGTCAGTTTGGTGGATTCTCGCTTTAACCAGACCCATAGTCTGATCAGTAGGACGTGTTGCATAGTTTGGGCGCAGAATAAACTTGTGAGAGTAGATTATATGGGGTAATTCAACTTTTATCTACACAGAACATGAGGTACATGCATCAGCTTCTTAATACAGCATAACAGGAAGTCTAAAGGACCTTTTACCAGAGAGAAAATGAAACCAAAGTACAACAAGTATATGCATTACATTCAACTAAGCAGATAACAGTAACAACATCGCCATCTACTGTCAGAAAAGTGGAAACTCCTCCTGCACACAAATAAGTCTGTATCTGCTGCATATCTACCAACACCCTTTCTCAACAGTAAGGACTTATTCAGTTATGCCTAATTTCTTCATCAGTCTCTGATGTCTTTCAGCATTCAATACCTTTGTGAAAATATCTGCTGTCATATCTTCAGTTGGGCAGTACTCTAAATTTAGGATTCCATGTTCCTGGAGCTCTCTCGAAAAGTGAAGTTTACATCAGTGTGTTTAGTTCTTGGATTAACTCTTTCCATCTGAGCAAGAACAAGACATCCTTGATTGTCCTCACACATCTTTGTTGGTCCCAATTGTTGTTGTCCTAAGTTTGCTAGCAGCTGTCTTAACCATAGAACGTCTTGACTGGCATGAGCTGTGGCAGGTGTATCTAGCTCTTCCTGCACCCAGGGCAAAGGATCAGTTTGGCGCCCGCCCTCAGATTTCTGCCCCCTATAATGTCCTCAGATTTCTGCCCCCCATAATGTGCCCAGATTTCTTCTGCCCCCATAATGTCCTGATTTCTGCCCCCATCCCCTCCCTTCCCGGGTGCAGTTGCATGTGGTGGAGAAATCTGAGGAACACAGTAGTATACAGCACAGCCCACGTAGCAGTATACAGCACAGCCCATGTAGCAGTATACAGCACAGCCCGCGTAGCAGTATACAGCACAGCCCACGTAGCAGTATACAGCACAGCCCACGTAGCAGTATACAGCACAGCCCACATAGTAGTATATAGCACCATATAGTAGTATACAGCACAACCCGCATAGTAGCATATAGCACAGCCTGAATAGTAGTATATAGCACAGCTCGCATAGTAGTATACAGCACAGCCCACATAGTAGTATAAAGCACAGCCCGCATAGTAGTATACAGCACAACCCGCATAGTAGTATACAGCACAGCCCGCATAGTAGTATACAGCACCGCCCACACAGTAGTATACAGCACAGCCCGCATCTCTCCTTCTGGCAGTTCGGTGTCTTCAGCTCCAGCCTCCATTATCCAGCCGTCTGGAGCTGGAGCACTTACCACAAACCGCAAGGCTGCCTGTGAAGAGCCTGCGAGTGATGTCAGCAGCGTGATCATGTGACCTAATCACGCTGCTGGCGCTTCACTGATGCGGAAGTGCCGGCGGCGGTCAGGGCATAGATCAAGGGTACTAGCGTCTGAAGACGCTAGTACATCCTTGGGAACCGACGCGCAGCACTTTCTCTGAGCCGGCTGTCAATTTGACAGTCGGCTCAGAGAACGGAAGAATCTCAATGTGGGGGCGGCAGAATTCCGCCGACGGGGAGCCTCCTCCTTGGACCAACGCATCAGGCGGCCTGCTGGCACCCCCTGTCGGCTGCGCTCGGGGCACATGCCCCGGCTGCCCCCCCCAGATGCGCCACTGAGCTGTGGCGACATATTCTGCTTCTGTCAACGACAGTGCTAGTCCAACTAATTGGTCCGCCTGAGAGCAAGAAAAGATAGCCACTGGTAGATTTTATTGGATCTCCAGCCCAGTCTACATCAACGTATCTGGTTAAAATGCATTTCTCACTTGCAGGTAGTTTCAGTTTAACACTGCTAGTCCCTTTCAAATAACAGATTACTCTCTTCACTGCATTCCAATCCATTTTGTTTGGCTTTGACACCTTCCTGCTCAAAATTCCTGCTGTTGCAATGTGTGGCTTTGTAACAGTCGCAAGATATAATAATTTTCCCATTGCCTTTCTGTATTGTTCATTATTCGGTAACAGATTCTGTTCACTATTTATTACCTTCAGATAGTTGGTTTCCAATGGAGACTTTACTGGTTTGGCATCTTTCAATCCAAATGTTTAAATGATCCAATGTCTTGAATCATGTGATTTTGATTAAGAAGGAAACTCCCGTCTTCTCTTTCTGTGCTCCTATGTGCGGTTTCACATTTCCCAGATTTTTGAAACTCCCAGACTATGAGAAATAAGATTCTCTGGTCTGATGAGATGAAGATAGACCTTTTTGGTGATAATTCTAAGCACTATGTGTGGAGAAAACCAGGCACTGATCATCACCTACCCAATACAATCCCAACAATGAAAAATGGTGGTGGCAGCATCATGCTATGGCGGTGTTTTTCAGCTGCAGGGGCAGGACAACTGGTTGTCATTGAAGGAAATATGAATGTGGCCAAGTACAAAGATATCATGGATGAAAACCTCTTCCAGAGTGCTCTGGACCTCAGACTTTGCAATAGGTTCACCTTCCAACAAGACAATGACCCTAAGCACACAGCTAAAATAACAAAGGAGTTGCTTCACAACAACTCTGTGACTCTTGATTGGCCCAGCCAGAGCCATGACCTAAACCCTATTGAGCATGTCTGGAAAGACCTGAAAATGGCTGTCCACCAACGTTCACCATCCAACCTGGCGGAACTGGAGAGGATCTGCAAGTAAGAATGGCAGAGGATCCCCAAACCATGTGTGAAAAACTTGTTGCATCATTCCCAAGAAGACTCATGGCTGTACTAGCTCAAAAGGGTGCTCCTACTCAATACTGTGCAAAGGGTTTGAATACTTATGACCATGTGATATTTCGGTTTTAGTTTTTTAATAAATTTGCAAAAATGTCTACATTTCTGTTTTTTTTTTTCAGTCAAGATGGGGTGCAGAGTGAACATTAATGAGAAAATAAATGAACTTTTTTAAATTTACCAAATGGCTGCAATGAAACAAAGAGTGAAAAATGTAAAGGAGTATCAATACTTTCCGTACCCATTGCAGTGATCATGGGAGATTTAACTATCCAGATATTTGTTGAGAATCTCTCTCAGGCAAAAGTACTGGGTCCAAAAGTTCTTATCTTCTCTTGCTGACAACTTTAATCTTTCAAAAGGTAGAAGAGAGAACAAGAGGATCTGCAATCTTGGACTAATTCTTACCAACAGGGAGTAAATGGTTCAGGAAGAAAAGGTGACAGGGAATTTAGGAGGCAACGATCATGCTAGCCTCGAATTTTGGATTACAAGAGGAGGAAGACCAGAGAGACCTCAAACTTTAAGGTTGATGTCATGACTCTGTTGTCGGGTGACCCGAGCCCAGGGGTTCCTTCCCTGTCCCTAATACTAGGTGGCATCCAAGCTCACCTTGTACCCTGGGTTACTTTTGAAGGTGAAGATGCCAGGGTCACGTAACTTGTTTTAGCTCCTGAATCCGCCCTCAGTCTGTACCCCTTCCTCACCAAGAGAAGGGAAGAGTAGTGGTGCACCGTATTACACCCATCACACCAACAAGGTAATAAGAACATGGGTAACAGAATACACCAAACATACAAATATACACTCACATATAACAGAGGTATGCAGCGGGAAGTGGAGGACAGGGTAAAACCAAAGTAGGAAAAGTAAGGGAATTATCACACACAAAACCAAGCAACAGTCACAGATAAATCCACCAAACACCTTCTCAAATAATCACCAACTACCCTGCAAGCCATGCAGCATAAGCTAGCTCTGACGATGTGTGTTAGTCAGAACCCAGATTATATAGGGGCTGGAAAGAGCTAATAGTTCACAGCTGAGAGCCTTAGCTCCAAGGGCTCTCAACAGAGCAGATTAACCCATTTAAGAAAGCAAATGTAACATCAACTGATCTTCACGGTGCCATCGAAGGAAAAGAATCGACTCTATCCATAAACAGAGAGATGGTGAGATAACATTTAGCTAATTTAAATGAATTTAAATCTCCTGGTCCTGATGAATTACATCCTAAGTCATGTAGCAAGGCTCATTAAAGGGTCAACATTGCCTTATAGGATTCATACCTTCCAATAGATAGTACTAGAGTTCTAGCTCTCTTCCTCTCTGAAGAGACAATTTGCATAATTAACATATTACCCAGAGGAGCATTGCAGCTTTAAGTCTCCTCATCTCAGCATGCTCAGCATGTCGATCTCCGCAAGGAGAAACAATACTTTTTGGATCCTATGGTACTGAAAGAGTTAGCAGAGATAATTGCAGAACCAGTAGTAAGAATCTTTGAAAAATTCTGGAATCCAGTCAAAGTCTCAGAAGACTGGAGAAAGGCAAATATTGTCCCTATTTTCAAAAAAGGAAAGGAGACAGAGCTAGGAAATTACAGGCTAGTGAGCCTTAAGGCCCCTTCACATTAAGCGACGCTGCAGCGATACCGACAACGATCCGGATCGCTGCAGCGTCGCTGTTTGGTCGCTGGAGAGCTGTCACACAGACCGCTCTCCAGCGACCAACGATGCCGGTAACCAGGGTAAACATCGGGTAACTAAGCGCAGGGCCGCGCTTAGTAACCCGATGTTTACCCTGGTTACCATGCTAAAAGTAAAAAAAACCAAACACTACATACTTACCTACAGCCGTCTGTCCTCCAGCGCTGTGCTCTGCTTCTCTGCACTCCTCCTGTACTGGCTGTGAGCCGGAAAGCAGAGCGGTGACGTCACCGCTCTGCTTTCCGGCTCACAGACAGTACAGGAGGAGAGCAGAGCACAGCGCTGGAGGACAGACGGCTGTAGGTAAGTATGTAGTGTTTGGTTTTTTTTACTTTTAGCATGGTAACCAGGGTAAACATCGGGTTACTAAGCACGGCCCTGCGCTTAGTTACCCGATGTTTACCCTGGTTACCAGTGAAGACATCGCTGGATCGGTGTCACACACGCCGATCCAGCGATGTCTCCAGGGAGTCCAGCGACGAAATAAAGTTCTGGACTTTATTCAGCGACCAACGATCTCCCAGCAGGGGCCTGATCGTTGGTCGCTGTCACACATAACGATTTCATTAACGATATCGTTGCTACGTCACAAATAGCAACGATATCGTTAACAATATCGTTATGTGTGAAGGTACCTTTACTCTATACCAGGAAATATCTCTGAACAAATAATTAAACAGCATGTTTGTAAGTACTTGGATAAGAATACAGTAATTAACCAGAGCCAGCATGGGTTTGTAGCAAACAAGTCATTACAGACGAATCTAATTACCTTCTATGATGGAATCACTAACTGGGTGGATCAGGGAAATGCGGTAGATAAAGTATATCTCTAGTTCAGCAAAGCATTTGATAAAGTATCTCATACTTTTCTTATTGAAAAAATGACCAAGTATGGGAGTAACAAGACTACGGTTAGGTGGATATATCAGTGGCTCAGTGATCGTACTCAAAGAGTGGTAATAAATGGTTGCACATCCAATTCGAAGATTTTTTCAAGTGGTGTACCACAAGGCTCTGTCCTGGCCCCAGTGTTGTTCAACATTTTTATAAATCATCTCGATAAGGAACTGAAGGTAAACTAATCAAATTTGCAGACAATGCAAAGCTAGGAGGGATAACTAACACTAGAGAAGACAGGGAAAGGATTCAGAAGGACCTAGATAAGTTTTAACAATGGACAGCGACTAATAGAATGGTATTTAACAGGGAGAAATGCAAGATTCTACATCTGGGCAAGAAAAATGAAAATTACATCTATAGAATGGGAGGAATAGAACTAAGCAACAACACATGTGAAAAAAACTTGGGTATACTAATTGATCACAGACTACACATGAGTCAATGTTGTGATGCAGCAGAAAAAAAAGGCAAACAGTTCTAGGATGTATTAAGTGAAGAAATATCCCCCTCTAGTCCTCCTTGGTCAGGCCTCATCTGGAAAACTGTGTCCATTTCTGGACATCACATTTTCAAAAAGACATTGAAAAACTGGAGCAAGTTCAGCGAAGAGCTACTGGGATGGTAAGCAGACTGCAAAGTATGTCATACGAGGAACGATTAAAGGATCTGGGAATGTTTAGCTTAAAAAAAGAAGGCTTAGAGGAGACTTAATAGCTATCTACAAATATCTGAAGGGAAGTCACAGTATAGAGGGATCATCATTATTCTCATTTGCACATGGAAACATGAGAAGCAATGGCATAAAACTGAAAGGGAGAAGATACAGATTAGATATTAGAAAAAACTTTTTGACAAGTGAGGGTGGATCAATGAGTGGGGAACAGGCTGTCAAGAGAAGTGGTGAGTTCTCCTTCAATAAGTCTTCAAATAGAGGCTGTACAGACATCTGTCTAAGATGGTTTAGTGAATCCTGCATTGAGCAGAGGATTGGACACGATGACCTTAGAGGTCCCATAAAACTCTAACATTCTATGATTCTATGAGAGCCAGAATGAGGCCAGAGCAAGGCTCTCAGACAACGATGCCGATCGCTGCAGTGTCGATGTGTGGTCGCTGGAGAGCTGTCACACAGACAGCTCTCCAGCGACCAACGATACCGAAGTCCCCGGGTAACCAGGGTAAACATCGGGTTACTAAGCGCAGGGCCGCGCTTAGTAACGCGATGTTTACCCTGGTTACCAGTGTAAATGTAAAAAAAATAAAAACACTACATACTTACATTCCGGTGTCTGTCCCCCGGCGTTCTGCTTCCCTGCACTGTGTAAGCGCCAGCCGTAAAGCAGAGCGGTGATGTCACCGCTGTGCTTTACGGCCAGCCGGCGCTCAGTCAGTGCAGGGAAGCAGAACGCCGGGGGACGCAACAGACACCGGAATGTAAGTATGTAGTGTTTGTTTTTTTTACATTTACACTGGTAACCAGGGTAAACATCGGGTTACTAAGCGCGGCCCTGCGCTTAGTAACCCGATGTTTACCCTGGTTACCAGTGAAGACATCGCTGAATCGGCGTCACACACGCCGATTCAGCAATGTCTGCGGGAGATCCAGTGACGAAATAAAGTTCTGGCCTTTCTGCTCTGACCAACGATGTCACAGCAGGATCCAGATCGCTGCTGCGTGTCAAACACAACGATATCGCTATCCAGGACGCTGCAATGTCACGGATTGCTAGCGATATCGTTGTTAAGTCGCTCAGTGTGAAGGTACCTTTAAACTGAGAACTTGCTACAGTTATCTCTGACTTCCAGTCAGTCACAAATTGAGATGGTGGATCAGGACAAGAGCAGCGCTGGCAACAGCTGAAGATGGCAGCTGGTAAGCATAAGACTAGGGTTAGGTAACTTATATTACCATATTTTTCTGATTATAAGATGCACCGGACCATAAAACGCACCCCAAATTTTGGCAGTGGAAAATAGAATTTAACTTATCTTACCTGGGGGCCAGCGGTGCTGGAGAGGGTGTCACAGCAGGCATGGTCCCTTCCTCAGGGCAACGCTGCAGGCCCTGGCTGGGAGGAGGGGAATCCCAGTGGTGCGATGTTGCAGGGACGGTGTCAGGGGTGAGGCAGAGCAGTGTGTTGCAAATATCTCAATCTGTGCACACTCCATCGGAGGCAGCCATTTCCCTGAAACCCACAGCCTCAGGAAAATGGCCACTGGAGGCGACGTGTATATGTGCGCGTGTCGCCTCTGATGGCCCACGACTTCAGGAAAATGGCCGCCGGGAAACCAATGATGTACTCTGCTCTGCTCACGACTGAAACTGGCCCACAGCATCACCACACTTTTGCCGGCGACGACTCCCTGTTGAAGGGACCCTGATCCACCACAGCTGCAAACCCCAAGTAAGCCTGCATTTAGACTATAAGATGCACCCCCCCATTTTCCTCCCCAAATTTTTTTGGGGAAAAGTGCATCTTATAGTCCAAAAAATATGGTAGTTGTACCAATTCAGCACTGATATAAAAAGAACACTGGAATAGTGCTTTAAAAGCAAATTATATAATTATTATATTAAAATATAAACTTAAGATATAAATACACTTAGTAAAAAATGAGTATGCATATTTGTGAGGTAAGCATACCTGGATTGGATCTTTAGTACATTTGGACATAAAGATTTGGAATAAATGGCTTGTATTGGTTCACAGTCCTCATAGGTCAAGTTGTAAGTTTTAGTAAGACCTTGAAAAAATAATATATTATATAATGCAGTGTACTGTATTCTACTGTTAACTGTAAAGGTAGATTTTATCTGTATTGCCATTTGTATGTCATCCATATGGCATTTATTTTTCACATCATGAGGGAATAAAATTTAGAAGACCAAAATATTTCCTATGTCAAGAGAATATACTCATGTTGTCTCTTGAGCAGACCACAGCTCTGCAGTCTCCTTACTTCCTGGGGGAAGGGTACAGTTAGGGCCAGAAATATTTGGACAGTGACACAATTTTCGCGAGTTGGGCTCTGCATGCCACCACATTGGATTTGAAATGAAACCTCTACAACAGAATTCAAGTGCAGATTGTAACGTTTAATTTGAAGGGTTGAACAAAAATATCTGATAGAAAATGTAGGAATTGTACACATTTCTTTACAAACACTCCACATTTTAAGAGGTCAAAAGTAATTGGACAAATAAACATAACCCAAACAAAATATTTTTATTTTCAATATTTTGTTGCAAATCCTTTGGAGGCAATCACTGCCTTAAGTCTGGAACCCATGGACATCACCAAACGCTGGGTTTCCTCCTTCTTAATGCTTTGCCAGGCCTTTACAGCCGCAGCCTTCAGGTCTTGCTTGTTTGTGGGTCTTTCCATCTTAAGTCTGGATTTGAGCAAGTGAAATGCATGCTCAATTGGGTTTAGATCTGGAGATTGACTTGGCCATTGCAGAATGTTTCACTTTTTGGCACTCATGAACTCCTGGGTAGCTTTGGCTGTATGCTTGGGGTCATTCTCCATCTGTACTATGAAGCGCCGTCCAATCAACTTTGCAGCATTTGGCTGAATCTGGGCTGAAAGTATATCCCGGTACACTTCAGAATTCATCCGGCTACTCTTGTCTGCTCTTATGTCATCAATAAACACAAGTGACCCAGTGCCATTGAAAGCCATGCATGCCCATGCCATCACGTTGCCTCCACCATGTTTTACAGAGGATGTG
This sequence comes from Ranitomeya imitator, assembly GCF_032444005.1. NCBI lineage: Eukaryota > Metazoa > Chordata > Amphibia > Anura > Dendrobatidae > Ranitomeya > Ranitomeya imitator. The sequence goes on from NC_091282.1 coordinate 247,362,911, forward strand.
GTGTGCCTTGGATCATGTGCCGTTCCCTTTCTTCTCCAAACTTTTTTCTTCCCATCATTCTGGTACAGGTTGATCTTTGTCTCATCTGTCCATAGAATACTTTTCCAGAACTGAGCTGGCTTCTTGAGGTGTTTTTCTGCAAATTTAACTCTGGCCTGTCTATTTTTGGTATTGATGAATGGTTTGCATCTAGATGTGAACCCTTTGTATTTACTGTCATGGAGTCTTCTCTTTACTGTTGACTTAGAGACAGATACACCTACTTCACTGAGAGTGTTCTGGACTTCAGTTGATGTTGTGAACGGGTTCTTCTTCACCAAATTAAGTATGCGGCGATCATCCACCACTGTTGTCATCCGTGGACGCCCAGGCCTTTTTGAGTTCCCAAGCTCACCAGTCAATTCCTTTTTTCTCAGAATGTACCCAACTGTTGATTTTGCTACTCCAAGCATGTCTGCTATCTCTCTGATGGATTTTTTCTTTTTTTTTCAGCCTCAGGATGTTCTGCTTCACCTCAATTGAGAGTTCCTTTGACCGCATGTTGTCTGCTCACAGCAACAGCTTCCAAATGCAAAACCACACACCTGGAATCCACCCCTGACCTTTTAACTACTTCATTGATTACAGGTTAACGAGGGAGACGCCTTCAGAGTTAATTGCAGCCCTTAGAGTCCATTGTCCAATTACTTTTGGTCCCTTGAAAAAGAGGACGCTATGCATTACAGAGCTATGATTCCTAAACCCTTTCTCCGATTTGGATGTGAAAACTATCATATTGCAGCTGGGAGTGTGCACTTTCAGCCCATATTATATATATAATTGTATTTCTGAACATGTTTTTGTAAACAGCTAAAATAACAAAACTTGTGTCACTGTCCAAATATTTCTGGCCCTAACTGTACGTGTCTGAGTGACAGTTCTGGTCAATTTCCTTCTGCTACTGTCATTTTTCTGAAGTGAAATTTGCATGTAGAGTTAACCTCAACCTAAAATCATCATATTAGATACATTAAAGGGAACCTGTTATTTAAAAAATGCTGTTAATCTGCAGGATATAGCATTCTGACATCATGCACTGGCCACAGCACTGAGAGCTCCATTGCTGGGAGGAAGTTAACTTTATTCACTCCAGCAGCCTCAGGCTTTCAGTCATAGGGGTGTGGCCAGAACAATTTCAGTTACTGTTCAGTGCATAGAGAAAGCTAGCTGTAACCATGCCCTCGGCACTGACTGACAAACGGCTCAGCACTAGGGTTCAGCATGATGTTTCAGATGTACTTCATGGGAAACAGGCCTAGAGATGTTGCAAGCCATGGTAGCACATTGAAACACTTTGGAGAAATGGCGATACCACTGGTTCCACCACCATTAAAACATTGTAATGCTGAGCGGTTAGTTTACCTAGAATGAAGACTATGGAGGTCCGGCAACCATACATTAGGCCACCTGACACCATACTCCCGGGACTATGGCACGTATGATGTTCCATTTTTAAGACCTCTTCATGGGGTTGTTGTGGTCCCCAATCACTGCATCCAAAACAAAAGCGGGACTCATTACTGAAGAGGATAGATCTCCATTTCAGCCCGATTGCCATCTTGGTTTGTACAATGATAGCCTTTGAGTGCGATGGCATTAGATCAATGGAACATCTATAGCTGAATGTCTGTCTCATAGCCCAATGTCATGCAAACGTCTTCTGATGGTCTATGTAGACACTGTTTGATATTGTTGACTTGGTATGTGACATCAAATTTCACTTGTGGTGCAGAATGGATCAATCGTGTAACAAGTGGTACACCATTTCTCCTAAGTGTTCAAGGAGAATTTTTCAGCATGACAATGCCAGGCCTCATGTTGCTCATGCTACCGTGAGGAATCTGCGTGGCCTGCACACATTTCCATGACTTCCAGTATCTCCGGACTCTCCTCCCATCAAGCACATCTGGGATGTTATTAATCTGCAATTGCAAAGGGAGCTGCCAGCACTGCATCTTGATGATTTGTGCACCAAAGTGAATTCAGAACTCTGCTGTTCAGACAACCAATAATAATCTGATAGCAGCCAAGGAGTGAAAATGTTTGTATCTCTGCACATGTTGCTCATACTTAATACTGAGTGAATTGAAATGTTTTGAAAATTTGGTTCTACGGCTTTTCCTTCTTGGTGTAAGGAGTGTATCTCACTATATACAGTCAGCATGAAAAATGTTGTAAGAGTAGTAGAGGCACCAGAGATGTAACATACAACTATGATTTAATTACCATTTACTTACCATTCTTGTAGAACAACTGAAAAACCATGTGGCATGAGCCAAAATGCAAGTATATAAGGCATTTTTCCACATTCCTGTCCAATGTGCTTAAACATCTAAACACAGGAAGAACTGACTGTAATAAAAGAGTGCAATAAATAAGAAAGTGCAATGCACAAAGTGTATGACCATTCAGAGAAAATCCTGACACGTACACATATTCACTATACTTTATAGTACCTGTACTGTAAATGTTAAATCACTTTCCACTAAAAATATTGCCAGTTAGGCGCAAGAATATACCATACATATGGTAAGTACAAAATGTACAACAGATTTGGCAAAGAAAACATATACACATGGTAAATCTACACTAAGCATACAAATGAGTATTCAGTATTCAAGACATATTCCACATAATAGAGGTCTTTTTTGCCTGGTAATTTTTTAACACAATACACTTTTCCATACTTAGAAAAAAAAAAAAATACATACCTTTATTGAGAATTTGCATTTCAGTTGCAAAGGAACATTACCATGGCCTTGCTCATAAATAAAAGCTTTATGATAGCTATGGAAGAAGAAGGATGAAAAGAAGATGCAGGCATACGCTGATCTAGAAGTACCCACTGTTCGTAAGGCAAGCTGAGAAAAAACGTATAATAATAATAATAATAACAAGCAGCAGTCCTAGCAATAGATATTATACAGTCGGGCCCAGAGAGGAAAATGTTAGGTTAAAAACCCAAGGTAAAAACACAAAATACACTGCTCAAAAAAATAAAGGGAACACTTAAACAGCAGAATATAACTTCAAGGAAGTCAAACTTCTGTGAAATCAAACTGTCCACTTAGGAAGCGACACTGTTTGACAATCAATTTCACATGCTGTTGTGCAAATGGAATAGACAACAGATGGAAATTATTGGCAATTATCAAGACACACTTAATAAAGGAGTGGTTCTGCAGGTGGGGACCACAGACCACATCTCAGTACCAATGCTTTCTGGCTGATGTTTTGGTCACTTTTGACTGTTGGTTGTGCTTTTACACTCGTGGTAGCATGAGAAGGACTCTACAAGCCACACAAGTTGCTCAGGTAGTGCAGCTCATCCAGGATGGCACATCAATGCGAGCTGTGGCAAGAAGGTTTGCTATGTCTGTCAGCGTAGTGTCCAGAGGCTGGAGGCGCTACCAGGAGACAGGCCAGTACACCAGGAGATGTGGAGGGGGCCGTAAGAGGGCAACAACCCAGCAGCAGGACCGCTACCTCAGCCTTTGTGCAAGGAGAAAAAGGAGGAGCACTGCCAGAGCCCTGCAAAATGACCTCCAGCAGGTTACAAATGTGCATGTGTCTGCACAAACGGTTAGAAACCAACTCTAGGAGGATGGTCTGAGTGCCCGACGTCCACAGATGGGGATTGTGCTCACAGCCCAACACCGTACAGGACGATTGGCACTTGCCACAGAACACCAGGATTGGCCAATTCGCTACTGGTGCCCTGTGCTCTTCACAGATGCAGGTTCACACTGAGCACGTGTGACAGACGTGACAGAGTCTGGAGACACCATGGGGCGCAATCTGCTGCCTGCAACATCCTTCAGCATGACCGGTTTGGCAGTGGGTCAGTAGTGGTGTGGGGTGACATTTCTTTGGAGGGCCGCACAGCCCTCCATGGGTTCGCCAGATGTAGCCTGACTGCCATTAGGTACCGAGGTGAGATCCTCAGACCCCTTGTGAGACCATATGCTGGTGCGGTTGGCCCTGGGTTCCTCCTAATGCAGGACAATGCCAGACCTCATGTGGCTGGAGTGTGTCAGCAGTTCCTGCATGATGAAGGCATTGAAGCTATGGACTGGCCCGCCCATTCTCCAGACCTGAATACGATTGAACACATCTGGGACATCATGTCTCGCACCATCCACCAACAGACCACAGACTGTCCAGGAGTTGGCGGATGCTTTACTCCAGGTCTGGGAGGAGATCCCTCAGGAGACCATCCGCCGCCTCATCAGGAGCATGCACAGGCATTGTAGGGAGGGCATACAGGCACGTGGAGGCCACACACACTACTGAGCATAATTTCCTTGTCTTGAGGCATTTCCACTGAAGTTGGATCAACCTGTAACTTCATTTTCCATCATTCCAACTCCAGACTTCCGTGCGATATTAGTTGTGATTTACGTTGATCATTTTTAGGTTTTATTGTTCTCAACACATTCCACTATGTAATGAATAAAGATTTACAACTGGAATTTTTCATTCAGTGATATCTAGGATGTGGGATTTTAGTGTTCCCTTTATTTATTTGAGCAGTGTATATACTGCCGAAAAAAATAAAGGGAACACTGAACAACACAATTTAACTCCAAGTCAATCACACGTCTGTGAAATCAGCCTGTCCAGTTTTGAAGCAACACTGATTGTGAATCAATTTCTCCTGCTGTTGTGCAAATGGAACAGACAACAGGTAGAAATGAAAGGCAATTAGCAAGAAAACTACTGTGGTGATTGCGCTACCTGAGTGGGTTGGGGGGACACTCGCTTGGCATGGAATTAAAGCACTCAGGCACTGTTTCTCCACATAAGCAGTCTATTCCGGTTTATTAAATGTCATAAACCGCATCACAAACAGTTAATTACAGTTCACTATATACATCAACGGAACACATTAACCACCGACAGTCTGTTCCAACGACAGATACGTCTCTGCCCGTAACCCCCTGTTATCTGGAGTTACCTTACAGGGAGCTGCGGCTCCACACACTGACTCCTGTCAGTGCTGGTTCCCAGGGGAAAGCTGCCTCACTGGGGTCACCGTCCTTGTGACCAGGGCACCTCAGACAGTCCAGACCCACAGTAGGAACTGTAGCTTCCCCAACACAGTAGCCATCCCAGACTCTGCAGCTACAGCCTCTTTGTGCGCTTTTCAGGAAGTCCAGTCACAGGCACTTCCAACACACAAGCCTTCAGTCCATGGTCTCACCAGGTGCTTCCAGGACTCCAGTCCACTCCAGGACAATCCAATACACTTACCATTCCAGGACTCACACTCTCAGCAGGTGCTTTCAGGAATCCAGTCCATCCCAGGACATTCCAACACACAGGCTATTCCAGCACTCTGAACCTTCCAGGTCCATACACTCTCAACCATGTGACCAAACCCTGGTCACATTATGTAGCTGTAACCACTCCCATAGGTGGGATGTGTGTGGTGTCTGGCTAGTTCGACCCGCCCAGCTCTTCAAACTAGCCCTATAAGCCCTCGATTATAAGTAAACACAACAAACACTTGTGGAACTATAAGTCCCGGCATAACTATATCATTTGGGTTTACAGCGCACAGCACCTCTGCGACACATACTGGCCATTTACAACAATGACAGTCCCTAATTCACCATCATAATTATGCCTCCAAGCGCATCCTTAAGCACACACAGCGCCCCCTGGCAGTAAACATGGGTCACTGCACCACACTACCTATAAGGGTATGTGCACACGTTGCGGATTTGGCTGCGGATCCGCAGTGGATTGGCCGCTGCGGATTCGCAGCTGTTTTCCATGCGGTTTAGAGTACCATGTAAACCTATGGAAAACCAAATCCGTAGTGCCCATGGTGTGGAAAATACCACGCGGAAACACTGCGTTGTATTTTCCGCAGCATGTCAATTCTTTGTGCAGATTCCGCAGCGTTTTACACCTGCTCCTCAATAGGAATCTGCAGGTGTAAAACCGCAGGTGAAATCCACACAAAATACGGGGGGAAATCCGCAGTAAATCCACAGGTAAAACGCAGTGCGTTTTGCCTGCGGATTTTGCAAAAACGGTGCAAAAAATGTGCACACGAATCCGCAACGTGGGCACAGAGCCTAAAGGAGCCGTTCTGCAAGGGGTGACCACAGACCATTTCTTTGTTTTCATCCGTTTTGGCTGTTGTTTTGGTCACTTTTGCATTTTGTCATTGCTCTGAACAAAAGACTGAATTGTAGATGCATAACAATCCAAAGAAATTTTAACCACTTTCCGACATGTGGTGTAATAGTACGCCCATGTCAGACTCCCCCTGTTTGGTGCTGGCTCTGGCACTGAGTCCGCACCTTTCTGGTCACATGACAGCTGATCTATAAAGCTGACATGTGCCTGCAGTGGCATTTAACTCGCACTTACAGAAAGCAAGTCGCTAATCCCGCCCATCAGTGACCCCGTCACATGATCGCAGGCCACCGATTGGTCAGCATGACATCCAGAAATCTGCAGAAGACCTTTATGGTTGTAATTTCCAGATTGCTATGAGGGCCGCCCCGTGGACGGCGCTCATAGCAAGTGAGCATTTCGGCTACACACAGGCGATCTGATCATCGCCTGTGTGTAGCAGAGGCAATCAAAGTACTGCAGCTTCTGGTCTTCCATGAAGACTATTGAAGCATGCAAAAAGTAAAAAAAAATGTTTTCAAAATATAAAAAAATAAAATATATAAAAGTTCATCCCCCCTTCTAAATAAAATAACAAAAAATAAAATATACAAATATTTGGTATTGCCATGTTCAGAATTGCCCGATCTATCAATATAAAATAGAATTAACCTGATCACTAAAAAGCATAACAAGAAAAGAATTCAAAACTACAAAATTACGTTTTTTGGTAGCCACTACATTGCAATAAAATGCAAAAACGGCCGATCAAAAGATAGATCTACAAAATGGTATAAATAAAAATGTCAGCTTGGCGAGCAAAAATAAGCGGTCCCTCAGCCCCACATCATGAAAAATGGAGATGCTGCAGGTCTCAGGAAATGGCGCCATTTTTTTTTTTTTTTTTACAAATTTTGGATTTTGTTTCACCAGTTAAATAAAAAAGAACCTAGACATGTTTGGTGTCTATGAACTCGTAATAACTTGGAGAATCAAAATGACAGGTCAGTTTTAGCATTTAGTGAACATGGTAAAAAAAAAACAACCAACTGTGGAATTGCACTTTTTTTTTGCAATTTCTCCGAACTTGGAATTTTTTTCAGTACACTATATGTTAAAACCAATGGTGTCGTTCAAAAGTACAAATTGTCTCACAAAACACAAGCCCTCACATGGCCATATTTACGGAAAAATAAAAAAAGTTATGGTTTTGGGAAGAAGGGGAACAAAAAATGGAAATTCCAAAAACTGAAATACCACTGGTTGTTAAGCGGTTAAAGGAGTTGTCTGGCCCAGGAAGAAAAGTCTGCTGTCACTCTGTGTGACTGCAGACTGCCAAATCTAGCGATGCACCTCACACTGTCATGATTCAGCAGTCTGCAGTCACATATAATGACTGCAGACTTTTCTTCTGAGACCAGACAACCCATTTAATCCAGATTTAAAGGGAATCTGTCACCTCATTTTGGCCCTATAAACTGTGGCCACCGCCATCAGGGGCTTATCTACAGCATTTTGTAATGCTGTAGATAAGCCCCCTGATGTAACCTGAAAGATAAGAAAAACAAGTTACATTATACTCACCCAGGGGTGGTCCCGGTTCGGGTCCGATGGGCATCGCAGGTCCAGCGCTGCCTATACAGAAAGCCTCTCCATTCTGGCTCATAGACAGAAATTCTTATGGAGACTTTCCTTGATGACATATCTGCATGAGTCAACCCTTTTACATTTTTATATCATAGCAAGGCCACACTTAACGAAAGGTCTTGTGTGAGGTTACCGTTAATGACTCGGCCAGAGGGTTAATGTTGAAGCTTTTTTTCTGTTTGCATTTTATTTTTTAGACCTATTACATTAACTTATCAGGTTATTATTACTCTACTGATCGTTGGATTAAAGAGGCAGAGGAAGACATCAGAGCGTTATGCCCCTTTTAGCTCTGATTATCTTAGGACAATTTACTAAAAGCTTCTGATGGGTCTCTATGATCGACCAGGAATTTTGGAAATAATAGTTATCTTTCAAACAAAAAGAAAAATTCATGCGGAATAAATATAACTTACACCTTTTTCTAATGGGTCAAACCACAGCTCATCGCCAATTCGTGAAAGAGAGTGAAGCGCTTTTCCAAACACTAACAAAAAAGACAAGAGCACAGCTTGATGTTATTGCAGTAACCAAACAAAACATGCAGAAAACATCACAGTTATATATTTTTTTAATGTTTTACAAGTAAGCATTGTGAATTTAATTAGGTAAAGCTGGCAGAGAACTCGTAAGGCATATCATTATATCATCCTAAAGGCCCATTACTAGAATCTGGGCGTCTAAACTACTGGCATCTAGTCATTACAGAGTGTGCCACTCAAGAGTCAACCGGGCACAAGTCAGGGCTAACGTCTAGGGGAATTAATGAGACATAGATTAGGCTTGATTTAATAACGAGGACTCCCAGGTATTGGACCCATATGTACTTTAGGTGCAGTAGAAATGTATAGATTGAAATGACATCCAAAGAGAAATGCTTTCACTCTATGTCTTACCAGTAGGTGCCGATTGTTTTGTGCTCATCTTTCCTCCTCTCTCCCCCCTTCCCTTCTCGTTCCCCTCTATGCATCTTCTTTATTCAACATGGTTTTTGATTATGCATTATGCTGGTTTAAAAACTGTTGAAAATTTTAAATAAAAATACTTTATTTATTTTTTAAAAAGACAACTGGACAGTGCTGGGGTGGTGACGAGTCACAATGTCAGGGTTCTTAGCACATTGACCAACTTCTTTGATTTCCAACTGCACATTTTATGCCATCACTAGCTGTGTCCAGAAGGATGTCAATCAAGCAAGAATAGTCATACTAGCAGCCAGGAAACTGTAGTCCCGATTCATCAAGACCAGCGTTGGTCTGGCAGCTCTGACATCAACTCCAAGGTATAGCAAGCCATCACTGGCAACTACTAAGGCTGCCGTCACACTAGCAGTATTTGGTCAGTATTTTACATCAGTATTTGTAAGCCAAAACCAGGAGTGGGAGATAAATGCAGAAGTGGTGCATATGTTTCTATTATACTTTTCCTCTATTTGTTCCACTCCTGGTTTTCGCTTACAAATACTGATGTAAAATACTGACTAAATACTGCTAGTGTGACGGCAGCCTAAGGCTATGTGCACATGTTGCGGATTAGGCTTAGGAATTTCTGGTGCGGATTCTGCCTCTCCTGACAGAAAACGCACCTGCGGATTTGTCGAGTTTTTTGTGCGGTTCCGCAGCGTTTTTTGGGCGTTTTTCCTGCGGTTTTCTTGCAGATTTGCGGCGTTTTTTACCCCTGCGGTTTTCTATAATGGAATGGGTACAAAAACGCTGCAGATTCACAAAAAAGAAGTGACATGCTACTTCTTCTCATTGATTTACATTGTACTGTAAATCAATTGCGGATCTGCAGCGTTTCTGCACCGCAAAAAATGCTGCAGATCCGCAGAGAATACGCAACGTGTGCACATAGCCTAAGAGGTAAGCATTTATACCAGAGGGGAGTGGAAAAGTCAGAACAGTTGAGAACTCAGGACCAAGACCTCTAGGAGACAAACAACTGTTTAACCCTTGCAACAACAGAGCAAGAGAAATCTACACCACTTAACCTTTGCAAAACCAGAACAAGGGAAATCTTCATAGCTATTTGGAAGGCAAAGCAGATCATCCAATGCAGGTGCATGTGTAGCCAGATGATGCAATATTCTGACCTCTCTCTGTCATGGTATCCCCCCCCCCCCCCAAACAGCTATGTCTGCACATAATTAGCATTTATTTTGCTGACAGGTTTCCTTTAACACTGACAGAACAATTACATGCACGTGACTACTTTTTGGCTGCCCAGCTGATACTTCCTATATAGTTTTGTGAGACACAAGATTGGTAGAAGCACTGTGTTCATGGGGCACTCCAATAATGGAGCTATAGTTTTGACAATTAAACATGTACCTGAGGGCGGAGATTAACCCCTTAGCGACCGCCGACACGCCTTTTAACGGCGGCCGCTAAGGGTACTTAAACCACAGCGCCGTTAATTAACGGCGCTGTGGAAAAAGTAAATAGCGCCCCCCAGAGTCGGATTTTCTCTGGGGTCTCGGCTGCCAGGGGTAGCCGAGACCCCAGAGAACATGATTCGGGGTTTTTTTTTACCGACCCCGCATTTGCGATCGTCGGTAATTAACCGTTTACCGGCGATCGCAAAAAAAAACAAAACGCGATTTCTTTTTAATTTCTCTGTCCTCCGATGTGATCGCACATCAGAGGACAGAGAAAAGGGGTCCCAGATAGCCCCCCGATACTCACCTATCTACCCCGGTGCTCCTCGTGGCTCCCGGTGGGCACCGCCATCTTCAAAATGGCAGGCGCATGCGCAGTGCGCCCGCCGGCCGGAACCGGGGGAATCTTTGGGGTCTCGGCTGCCGGGGGTAGCCGAGACCCCAAAGAACATGATCGGGGTCGGTTTTACCGACCCCTGTTTTGCGATCGCCGGTAATTAACAGTTTACCGGCGACCGCAAAAAAAAAAAAAAAAAATCAAAGTGTAATTCTCTGTCCTCTGATGTGATCGCACATCAGAGGACAGAGAAATTGGGGGATTCGGGGACCCTATTATACTAACCGGTGTCCCTGGATCCTCCTGCTGCTCCTCCTGGCTGCCGGGGAAAAGAAAATGGCGGGCGCATGCGCAGTGCGCCCGCCATCTGCCGGCCGACAGGAGAAGAGCAGTTGGGGCTAAAATTAGGGCTAGGGTTAGGACTAGGGCTAGGGTTAGGGCTAGGGGTAGAGTTAGGGTTAGGGCTAGGGTTGGGGCTAAATTTAGGGTTAGGGTTGGGGCTAAATTCAGGGTTAGGGTTCTTTCACACTTACGTCGGTAGGGGGCCGTCGCAATGCGTCGGCCCGACATACCGACGCACGTTGTGAAAATTGTGCACAACGTGGGCAGCGGATGTAGTTTTTCAACGCATCCGCTGCCCAATCTATGTCCTGGGGAGGAGGGGGCGGAGTTACGGCCACGCATGCGCGGTCAGAAATGGCGGATGCGACGTACAGAAAAACATTACATTGAACTTTTTTTGTGCTGACGGTCCGCCAAAACACAACTGATCCAGGGCACGACGGACGCGACGTGTGGCCATCCGTCACGATCCATCGGCAATACAAGTCTATGGGCAAAAAACGCATCCTGCGGGCACACTTGCAGGATCCGTTTCTTGTCCAAAACGACGGATTGCGACGGATGCCAAACGACGCAAGTGTGAAAGTAGCCTTAGGGCTAGGGTTAGGGTTAAAGTTAGGGCTAGAGTTGGGATTAGGGTTAGGATTAGGGTTGGTATTAGGGTGAGGGTTGGCATTAGGGTTACGCTTGGGATTAGGTTTGGGATTAGGGTTAAAGTTAGGGTTGTGATTAGGGATGTATTGGGATTAGGGTTAGGTTTGAGGTTAGGGTTGAGATTAGGATTAGGGGTGTGTTGGATTTAGGGTTTTGATTAGGGTTATGGTTAGGGTTGACATTAGGGTTGTTTTGGGGTAAGGGTTGTGATTATCGTTAGGGTTAGTGATTAGGATTATGGATCGGGTTGGGATTAGGGTTAGGGGTGTGTTGGGGTTAGGGTTGGAGCTAGAATTGGGGGGTTTCCACTGTTTAGTTGCATCAGGGGGTCTCCAAACACGACAGCCAATTTTGCGCTCAAAAAGTCAAATGGTGCTCCCTCCCTTCTGAGCTCTGCCGTGCGCCCAAACAGTGGTGTACCCCCACATATGGGGCATCAGCATACTCGGGATAAATTGGACAACAACTTCTGGGGTCCAATTTCTCCTGTTACCCTTGTGAAAATAAAAACTTGGGGGCTACAAAATCTTTTTTGTGGAAAAAAAAATATTTTTTTATTTTCACGACTCTGCATTCTAAACTTCTGTGAAGCACTTGGGCATTCAAAGTTCTCACCACACATCTAGATAAGTTCCTTGGGGGGTCTAGTTTCCAAAATGGGGTCACTTGTGGGGGTTACTACTGTTTAGGTACATCAGGGGCTCTGCAATCGCAACATAACGCCCACAGACCATTCTATCAAAGTCTGCATTCCAAAACAGCGCTCCTTCCCTTCCGAGCTCTGCCGTGCGCCCAAACAGTGGTTTACCCCCACATATGGCACATCAGTGTACTCGGGATAAATTGGACAACAACTATTGCGGTCCAATTTCTCCTGTTACCCTTGTGAAAATAAAAACGTGGGGGCTACAATATCTTTTTTGTGGAAAAAAAAATATTTTTTATTTTCACGACTGCATTCTAAACTTCTGTGAAGTACTTGGGCATTCAAAGTTCTCACCACACATCTAGATAAGTTCCATGGGGGGTCTAGTTTCCAAAATGGGGTCACTTGTGGGGGGGTTTCCACTGTTTAGGCACATCAGGGGCTCTCCAAACGCGACATGGCGTCCAATCTCAATTCCAGACAATTCTACATTGAAAAAGTAAAACGGCACTCCTTCTCTTCCAAGCTCTGCGGTGCGCCCAAACAGTGGTTTACCCCCACATATTGGGTATCGACGTACTCAGGAGAAATTGCACTACAACTTTTGTGGTCTAATTTCTCCTGTTACCCTTGTGAAAATAAAAATTTGGGGGCAAAAAGATCCTTTTTGTAGAAAAAATGCGATTTTTTATTTTCACGGCTCAACGTTATAAACTTCTGTGAAGCACATGGGGGTTCAAAGTGCTCACCACACATCTAGATAAGTTCCTTAAGGGGTCTAGTTTCCAAAATGGTCTCACTTGTGGGGGGTTTCCACTGTTTAGGCACATCAGGGGCTCTCCAAACGCGACATGGCGTCGAATCTCAATTCCAGCTAATTCTGCATTGAAAAAGTCAAATGGCGCTCCTTCACTTCCAAGTTCTGCGGTGCGCCCAAACAGTGGTTTACCCCCAAATATGGAGTATTGGCGTATTCAGGAGAAATTGCATAACAAAATTTATGGTTACATTTCTGTTTTTACACTTGTGAAAATAAAAAAAATGGTTCTGAATTAAAATGTTTGCAAAAGAAAGTTAAATGTTCATTTTTTCCTTCCACATTGTTTCAGTTCCTGTGAAGCACCTAAAGGGTTAATAAACTTCTTGAATGTGGTTTTGAGAACCTTGAGGGGTGTATTTTTTAGAATGGTCACACTTCGTTATTTTCTATCATATAGACCCCTCAAAATGACTTCAAATGTGATGTGGTCCCTAAAAAAAAAAGGTGTTGTAAAAATGAGCTGGTCAACTAAATTTTGTTTCCAAAATTGTGCTGATGTAAAGTAGCCATGTGGGAAATGTTATTTATTAACTATTTTTTGTGACATATCTCTCTGATTTAAGGGCATAAAAATACAAAGTTTGAAAATTGCAAAATTTTAAAAATTTTCGCCATATTTCCGTTTTTTTCATAAATAATCGCAAGTAATATCGAAGAAATGTTACCACTAACATGAAGTACAATATGTCACGAAAAAACAATCTCAGAATCAGCGGGATCCGTTGAAGCGTTCCAGAGTTATAACCTCATAAAGTGACAGTGGTCAGAATTGTAAAAATTGGCTCGGTCATTAAGTACCAAATTGGCTCTGTCACTAAGGGGTTAAACAGAGATTCTGTGGTGAGCAACATTTATATTTCACTTTTTCCTGTATTACTTTCTGTAAAGGTTGCAGATGTAAGGTATTTTCTCTAGCTATACAGAACAGGGTGTACAAAGCAGGGCTGTGGAGTCGGAGTCAAGAAGTCGGAGCCCATTTTGGTGGAGTCGGAGTCATGGAAACTGAGGAGTCGGAGGTTTGGCTTACCTACTCCACAGCCCTGGTACAAAAAGGGACCACATCAAAATGTATATCACATACTTACCTTTTTTTTTGTAGAAGGGGGCTTCTGTCATGGTGACATGGGATGATTGTGGTTACACAGCAACACCACATCTTCTATAGGCACAAATGTGAACTACTTTATTGTGGTTGAAACTCAATAACATAGTGTTGGAATGTTGCAAAAAAAAAAAAAAAAGTTGAACCTTAGGGATTATCCACAACTAGGACAACGCCTTCTCACTCCCCACGCTTGGTCTCGATAAAATAAAAAAGTTATACTCGCCTCCCGTGCCGGCGCCATTCACACAGTATCACTGTCTCTGCCTTCGGACAAATTGAAAATGAAGAGAAAGTCGGGGATCAGCTGCTGTTCTGTTTGATGAATCCTGTCATAAATCACACTCTGTGAGTATCTCCAGGCTCTTTATTCACATCATGTCTCAACCTCCATTACATGAATTCCGAGTACAACAACATCCAACAAGTTCCAAACAAAGAATATAGAACACACATAAAAGTAGTGAGACCCCTAGAGGCCACATGAACATATAACATATTGCTACATCCTTTCTCTTTTAACTAGAGGAACAATAAAAGATACTAAACTAATGTATACTATGACAAAGTTAGAAATTAACCTAGTACGTCCAGTTAGATATAATCTTTGAGGTGCGCCGGCTTTTTGCTAATTCTGCCAGCTCTGGTAATATAAGATGTGTCACTTTCTACATCTGGTACATCTGGTAGTTCTTCTGATATTGTCTGTCTCTGGCCAGAGTCCTCACCCTGATGGTCAGCTGTCACTGTTGGTGCCTGACTTGTACTTGCTGCCTCGTTGTCTTGGGTGTCTGGATACTGTTCAAAAGGCCATGAATCATCTCTTTCTTGCGTTTTCCTCAAATATCTTCGATTCCTCCTTAGTCTTCTTCCGTCGTCTGTTAGAATTTCGTAAGACCGCGGTCCCAGTTTCTGGACAACCTTTGCCAGTGTTTGTCAAATGTGGTGCTTGGCTGCAGCCGAATGTTGTCATTTCTCTGGAGCTCCGGCAGATCCTTTGCAGATTTATTGTAATAGAAAGCTTGCCTAGCTTGATTCTTCTGTAATTTAGCTTCGATGTTTCCCAGCAGCTTTGGCTCTAACAGAGGACACGCAGTTGGTACTAGTGTCTTTGTACGCCTACTCATGAGCCTCTGTGCCGGACTGCTGTCTAGGCCTTGGGTGGGTGTGTTTCTATGATCCAGTATAGACAGATATACATCAGCACCCGCCTGGTTTGCTTTCTGCATGAGTCTTTTGGCCGTTTTTACTGCTGACTCTGCTTTCCCATTACTCTGAGGATATCTTGGAGAAGACGTCTGGTGTTCAAATTCCCATTTCTTACTGAAAGTTTTGAATTCTTCCAACGTAAACTGTGCCGCATTGTTAGAGAAAACGATATCTGGAATGCCATACCTGGCAAAATGGGCCTTGAGTTTTTTAATCACTGTTCTCGCCCTTGTGTCCTGCACCAAATCAACCTCCCAGAAGTTAGAGAAATAGTCCACTGTAATCAGGTATTCTTTGTCATTCCATGTGAACAAGTCTGTTCCTATTTTTGACCAAGGCCTATGTGGAATTTCATGAGGTTGCAATGTCTCCTTTGGTTGCTTATCATTGCAGGATGCACATATTTCACATTGTGCTATGTAATTTTTTATGTGGTCATTCATTCCTGGCCAATAAACTGATTCTCGTGCACGACGTAGGCATCCTTCCATGCCTAAGTGAGAAGAGTGCAATGTCTTCAATATGCCTCTTCTGAGAACTTCAGGTATAACTGCCCTGTCTCCTTTAAAGATGATTCCTTGCTGCACTGACAATTCATCTCTTATGTGGAAGAATGGTGAGACTTCCCTCCGAGCATGCTGTTTGTATTTTGGCCAGCCCTGCAAGATGACAGTCTTTAAACTCTGGAGACTTTTATCCTTCTCTGTACAAGTCTGGATTTGCTTGACCTTTTCTTTTGACACTGCAAGGTAGTTACACATATTGATGGTTTCAATGTCTTCCTCCTCATCATTTGTGATAGGAAGGTAAGCTCTGCTTAGCGTATCTGCAATCAGTAAGTCTCTTCCTGGACAGTACCCGATGTCAACATCATATTTCTGAAGTTGCAACAGCATGCGCTGTAGTCTCTTTGGGGCATTTAGTAATGGTTTCTTTGTAATGCTCTCCAATGGTTTGTGATCCGACTGCACTGTTACCCGTCGACCGTAGGTGTACTGGTGAAACTTCTCCATCCCAAATACCACAGCCAGTAGTTCCTTCTCAATCTGTGCATATCCCTGCTCTGTTGTTGTAAGGGCTCTGCTTGCAAATGTAATTGGCTGTTTGTTCTGCATTAATGTGGCTCCAAGGCCTTTTTCCGAAGCATCACATTGTACCACCAGTTCTCGATCTGGATCGAAATACTTTAGGGTTGCTGTATCTGCAATGGCATTCTTTACTGCTCGGAAAGCAGTCTCCTGGCTTTCTGTCCATTCCCAGCGCACATCTTTGTGGGTTAGCTGTCTCCGTGGCTCACACATGTCTGACAGATGTCTGCAAAATTTTGAGAGATAATTCACCATGCCCAAAAATCGTTGTACTCTAGAAACATCAGTAGGGGTGGGCAAATCTTGTATTGCTCTCACCTTTTCAGGATCCACTTTGACCCCAGTTGAAGTCAGTCGATGACCAATATAGGCCACTTCTGTCATTTTCAATTTGAATTTGTCCAAATTCAGCTTTATGTTTTTTTCTCTGCATCTGTACAAAAATTGTATCATCTTCTGATCGTGATCCTTGATTGCCGATTCCATATTTTCACCTTCTCCCACTACTAGGATATCATCCGCTATTGTCTTCACTCCAGTAAGTCCTTCCAAAGCCTGCATCAATTTCTGCTGGAATATCTCTGGAGCAGGTTTTAGTCCCATGGGCATTTTCAGCCATTTAAAGCGTCCAAATGGTGAAGAAAATGTTGTCAATAAACTTGAATCTTCAGTCAGGGCCACATGCCAGAATCCATTTTTTACATCACATACAGAAAATATTTTAGCCTTTGATAAATCTGGTAGAACATCATCTAATGTTGGCATTGGGTAATGATTTCGTTTCAGCGCCTTGTTGAGTGGCTTAGGATCAATACATATTCTTAACTTGCCCGATGGTTTCTGCACTATGACCAAACTGCTGATCCAATCTGTGCTCTTATGGACTGGTGCTATCATGCCTCTTCTCTGTAGATCTTGCAGTTCTACTTTCAGCGGTTGCATTGACGCTACAGGCACTCTTCTTGTAGGTAATCTGGTGGGCTGCACTGTGTTGTCAATTTCTAGCCTATATTTACCTTCAAAACATCCATCACCTTCAAATACATCAGCATACTCTGCATGTCCAAGTTGTGCTCTGCATTTAGTTTTGGATTTTGTATATCCTGGGCAACTTCAACAGACATAATGTTCTGAGACTGTACTTTTATTAAGTCCATTGCCTGAACTGCTTTTACTCCCAGTAATGGTACATGGTTACCACCCCGTAACACGGTAAATTCAACTCTATAACTCTTTCTGTTACATGGGTTTCGTATTTTTAGCTTACATGTCCCCATTGGTTTCAGAACACTTTTGTTGTACATCACCAGTACCTTGTCAGTTGGCTCAATAGAAACCTGTTTGTTTAGCAGATCAAATGAAATTACATTGCAGCTTGCTCCACAATCCAGCTGAAATCTAATGGGCTTCTCATCCAACAAGAATGTTGCATAAAGCTGCTTGGCATCCTTCACTACTGACTGCTCGACTACATTGACTTTCTCTGTTGTAGACTGCATTTGTAGCCATGTAATGTCCTCTGCACTGTCAGTGTCTGGTGTCACAGTGTGGAGCTGTCTGTACTGTTTGCCTCTTCCTTGCCTGCAGACAGCAGAGGAATGATTCTTCTTGCCACATGACCTGCAGGTTTCCCCATATGCTGGACACTTGGTTTTGTCTCTCTCATGTCTTTTCCCACAATACTTGCAGTGGACAGTGTTTATAGGGTAGTCTGGTCCTGTCTTTCCTTTCATAGATACTGCATGTACCTTGTCATCATCATTCTCACTGGTGCCTGCCATCATCTTCAGGCTGTGCTTTGTGAGCTCAGCAGCCCTGCAGATTTGCATACATTTCTCTAAAGTCATGCCTTCCTCTCTCAGTAATCTTTCTTTGAGATGACTGTCCTTTATGCCACACACCATTCTGTCCTTGATTAGACTGTCCCTGATCTCTCCAAAGCCACATGTTTCTGCAAGTCTCCTCAGCTCTGTCAGATATCTGTCCACATTTTCACCATCCTCCTGATGTCTTGTGAAAAACTTATATCTTTCCACTGTCTCATTCTTCTTTGGGTCACAGTGTTTATCAAATGCCTGCACAATGTCTGCTAGGAGGAGGTTGTCTGTGTCTGGGAGCAAGGTGTGGGGTAATTCTCTGCCATTTTCCCCAATTAGGTAATAAAACAGCTTTACTTTCCGTTTGTCATCAGTGGGGCCCACAGTCAGATCCACATACAGTGTAAGGCTACGTTCACATTAGCGTTCCGCTAATGTGTGTCGCTGTTGCGTCGGCGACGCAGTGGCGACGCGCCCCTATGTTTAACATAGGTGACGCGTGCGTTTTTTTGGTTGCGTTTTTCGACACGTGCGTCGTTTCCGACGCTAGCGTCGGACGCAAGAAAATGCAACAAGTTGCATTTTTCGTGCGTCCGATTTTCATCAAAAAACGACGCACGCGTCGCAAAACGCAGCGTTTTTGTGTGCGTTTTTTGTGCGTCGAGCGTTGCGTCGCCGACGCACCGGCGCGCAACGCTAATGTGAACGTAGCCTAAACTCTTCCTTCCAATGTCTCCAAGTCTGGGACAGATTACATGAAGTGACATCCAGTCTCTGAGGGGGCTTCAGACCAGTCTCCATTTTTCTGTACTGTCAGGGAATCTGTACTTACAGTTGCAGTGATCTGTGCAGTTCCAGCCTCATATAAGCTCTAAGAATTTGCAGGTTCTGTGCCCGGCTGCCACCATGTTCTGTTTGATGAATCCTGTCATAAATCACACTCTGTGAGTATCTCCAGGCTCTTTATTCACATCATGTCTCAACCTCCATTACATGAATTCCGAGTACAACAACATCCAACAAGTTCCAAACAAAGAATATAGAACACACATAAAAGTAGTGAGACCCCTAGAGGCCACATGAACATATAACATATTGCTACAGCTGCAACCCGAACTTCCTCTTCATGTTCAATCTGTCTGAAGGTGGAGACAGTGACGCCAGCGGTGATTGGGCGCTGGGCTCATGTGTCACATCACCGCACTGGAGCCCCGGGGAGAGCGAGTGCCTACACAGCTGGAATAGCGCCAGCACTGGAGGGGAGTATAGGCTTTTTTATTTTATCGGGGCCAATCGTGGAGTATGACAAGGAGTTGTCACGTAGTGAACAACTTCTTTAATCCCTTACCGAGCTCCGCCGTACTATTACTGCGCAGGTCGGATCCCCTGCTTTGATGTGGGCTCCGGCGGTGAGCCCACATCAAAGCCGGGACATGTCAGCTGTTTTGAACAGCTGACATGTGCCCGCAATAGCGGCGGGTGAAATCGCCATTCACCCGCCGCTATTAACTAGTTAAATACCGCTGTCAAACGCTGACAACGGCATTTAACCGGAGCTTCCGGCTGCGCTGCTGGAAATGCTCGCATCGCCAACCCCCGTCATATGATCGGGGGTCAGCGATGTGTCGGCATAGTAACCAGAGGTCTCCTTGAGACCTCTATGGTTACTGATGCCGGCTTGCTGTGAGCGCCACCCTGTTGTCGGCGCTCATAGCAAGCCTGGAATTCAGCTACATAGCAGCGATCTGATGATCGCTCCTATGTAGCAGAGGCGATCAGGCTATGCCAGCTTCTAGCTTCCCATGGAGGCTATTGAAGCATGCAAAAGTAAAAAAAAAAAAAAAAAAAAGTTTAAATAAATATCAAGAAAATAAAAAAATAGAAAAGTTTAAATCACCCCCCTTTCACCCCATTCAAAATAAAACAATTAAAAAAAAAAAAAAAATCAAACCTACACATATTTGGTATCTCCGTGTTCAGAATCGCTCGATCTATCAATAAAAAAGAGCATTAACCTGATCGCTAAACGGTGTAGTGAGAAAAAAATTCAAAACGCCAGAAATACGTTTTTTTGGTTGCCGCGACATTGCATTTAAATGCAATAACGGGCGATCAAAAGAATGTATCTGCACCAAAATGGTATCACTAAAAACATCAGCTTGGCATGCAAAAAATAAGCCCTCACCCAACCCCAGATCACAAAAAATGGAGACGCTACAGGTATCGGAAAATGGCGCTTTTTTTTTTTTCAGCAAAGTTTGGCATTTTTTATTACCACTCAAATAAAACAAAACCTAGACATGTTAGGTGTATGAACTCGTAATGACCTTGAGAATCACAATGGCAGGTCAGTTTTAGCATTTAGAAAACTTAACAAAAAAGCCAAACAGAAAACAAGTGTGGGATTGCACTTTTTTTTGCAATTTCACTGCACTTGGAATTTTTTTCCCGTTTTCTAGTATACAACATGCTAAAACCAATGATGTCGTTCAAAAATACAACTTGTCCCGCACAAAACAAGATCTCACATGGCCATATTGACAGAAAAATAAAAAAGTTATGGCTCTGGGAAGGAGGGGAGCAAAAAACGAGAACGCAGAAATGGAAAAGGGCAAGGTCTTGAAGGGGTTAAAGGGCACCTGTCACCTGAATTTGGCGGGACCAGTTTTGGGTCATAAGGGCGGAGTTTTCGGGTGTTTGATTCACCCTTTCCTTACCCACTGGCTGCATGCTGGCCGAAATATTGGATTGAAGTTCATTTTCTGTCCTCCGTAGTACACGCTTGCACAAGACAATCTTGCCTTGCGCAGGCATGTACTACGGAGGACAGAGAATGAACTTCAATCCAATATTGCGGCCAGCATGCAGCCAGATTGTAAGGAAAGGGTGAATCAAACACCCGAAAACTCCGCCCATATGACCCAAAACTGGTCCCGCCAAATTCAGGTAACAGGTGCCCTTTAAGGGCTCATTCACACTGGCGAGTAGTCAGCGTATAACTGTATAACTCGGATGACTGCTATCTGAAGTTTCATCAGATAGTACTCGCTTCAATGTTATACTATGGAGCATTGCCGACGAGCGTTTATTTTGTCATGCCGAGTCAGCATGACAAAAATAAAATTGCTGCATGCTGCGATTGGTAGCTTATATCGGACAGTACGCACCCATACAAGTCTGAGGGTGTGCACAAAACATCAGTCTGCACTTGGATGTCATCTGAGTGCAATCCGATACACGCCGACTCTCAGAATGAATGAGATGGAGAAATTAAAGGGAACCTGTCACCCCCAAAATCGATGGTGAGGTAAGCTCACCGTCATCAGAGGCTTATCTACAGCATTCTGTAATGCTGTAGATAAGCCCCTGATGTAACCTGAAAGAGGAGAAAAAGACGTTAGATCAGGGGTGTCAAACTGCATTCCTCGAGGGCTGCAAACAGGTCATGTTTTCAGGATTTCTGTGTACTGCACAGGTGATAATTTAATCACCTACACAATAATGATTACAGCACCTTGTGCAAAGCTAAGGAAATCTTGAAAACACGCATGGTTTGTGGCCCTCGAGAAATGCAGTTTGATACCCCTGCTTTAGATTATACTCACCCAGGGGCGGTCCCGCTGCGGTCTGGTCAAATGGGTGACTCAGGTCCGCTCCGGGGCCTCCTATCTTCATTCCATGACGTCCTCTTCTTGTATTCACACTGCGGCTCCGGCGCAGGCGGACTTTGTCTGCGCTGTTGAGGGCAGAGCAAAGTACTGCAGTGCGCAGGCGCCAGAAAGGTCAGAGAGGCCCGGCGCCTGTGCACTGCAGTACTTTGCTCTGCCCTCAACAGGGAGGACAAAGTACGACTGTGCCGGAGCCGAGGCGTGAAGACCAGAAGAGGACGTCATGGAATGAAGATGGACCCGAGACACCCATTTGACCAGACCGCAGCAGGACCGCCCCTGGGTGAGTATAATCTAACCTCTTTTTTTCCATCTTTTCGGATACATCGGGGGCTTATCTACAGCATTACAGAATGCTGTAAATAAGCCCCTGATGACGGTGGGCTTACCTCACCATCGATTTTGGGGCTGACAGGTTCCCTTTAGGTTCTCCATCTTCTCCACACCTGCGACCTGATTCTCACAGGTGAAAGAATTGGATCACAGTAAAATGACAGTCGGATCACACTCGCAGCAGAGTTTCAGCTGAGGGTCATTTACATATAGCCTACGATGCTTTCAGAAGAGACAATCATCGGATGCTACTCGCCAGTGTGAGGAAACCTTTAATAAATTTGCGTGTCTATAAAAAGTGTTTTTTTTTTTTTTTTTTTTAAATCACAGAATCATGTCACAGCGACATTTTTAATCCAAGTCAAAATTACCCAAACAAGTGTATGAAAATGTCATTCAGCACATGGGGCCATCAGCAAGCTGTCTGTATCTAACATTGTACCGTAAAGGTACAATTACAATTTATCTCACACTAATGGTAACAAGTGACACTGATCAAACTCGGAGTTTTTTCTGCATAAGAGAAACATCACGAAGGTCTGAATGAAGCCTTATTTATGCATATCAGAGAACAAGATGGAAGGAATAGTGCGCCCATCGGTGCCCCATGTTTCGCAGATTAGTGCTAGAAGTGGGATCCGCTTCTATCGAACGTGTGGTGTACCGTGGGCTATGCCAGAAATGTCTCAGGTCATTTTCTGCAGTGTCCACACCATTTGTGACGAGGAATACTGAAAGCAACTACGAACAGTTATCCAGTCGCCCAAACTGTTGTCAGACGCCATCTTGTGAAGTCACTTCCATAATTGGAAATGATCTGACAGGAGACATCCCGATTTCTAGCAGCACAGGGGGTCTTACTGTCAGCCATTTATTATTTCATCCTGGCAGAATCCGGCTCTAGGGTATGGCCATCTGAATGGTTTATAGAGCGGTAGAAAAACAGCGCCACTTCTGCCCACAGGTTGTGGAAGGTATTGCAGCCTAACCCTAGACTAAGGCTGCTGTTCCCTCACATATGACCGTCCTAGACGGTGGGATATGGAAGAAGCGAACATCAGCTCAAACCGCACACATTGTAGAGACAAAGAGATGGGATATTATTGAGCCATTGGACTAATTGTGACCAGCTGGGGCAAGGTGAGATGGCGGCAGGACTAGTAGCCATAATCCTCGATACCTTTCAAGTGTCCTCCTGGAATGACACACTTCATGTTTAGTGGCAATCGCTGAGGTGACCAACTCACTACAATGACTCCTGCCCTGGTCTATTAGCTTCCTTCTCGCTCTGTAACCTTTACTTATTAAAAAAAAAAAAAAGGCGGGAATGTGTCACATGACATAAACAGTGCGGGGCTTCGTTTATTTCTGCAATGCATTCTCTTAGTTTTGGTACTTCCCGTGTGCCGTAGATAACTGGTCACATGCTCCCTCCTTGATTGGCTGTTGACGCCATCTTGTGATTGGCACTGGTTGTTGCTCTCCTATTGGCCGAGACGCTTTCTCGCTACTTCCATTCTGGCTGTCGGCCCCGGTTCGCAGGATGGTAAGCTCCTTGTTACCGGCGAGGCAGGGCTGGGTGTCTTGCGGTGTACACGTCCTACTTTCCTTGGCGGCTTCTCGCCTGCGGGTTACAGGGCGGAGCTGTGCAGCGAGCCTCGTACTATGGGCGCAGGTCGGCTCGGGGCCTGTGGTGCTCCGTGACTGCAGATGGGTGTTGGTGCTGTCATATGATCGCGGGCAGCAGTTATCTGTACACACACCTAATAGACCAGGCTGTGCGACTTTTATCCTGTAGACATAATGGGCATCACACAACATATGCCACCTGCAGCACTTGGTGGTCTTTGGAGGGCCCTTGGCTGGGACTGCAGGTCATGTGATAACTGATCACACCCAGCTGTCATTGATCGTCATCTCTTGCAATCTGATTTCAACTGAATAAAGTTTTGGGATCAGCAGACCACCACACATCTGGCTGCCGAAACCTATGAAAATTCAAGGGGTTTTCAGAGTAACCCCTGTCCCCAAATACCGTTTTTATTCTTTTACTCACCCTGCCCAGGTCCAGCGCTGATTGTCGAGCGCTACTCTCGGTATCTGTTATTGTTTGCGGCCCTGATGACACGGCGACAGCGCTGCAGACAATCACTGAGCTCATCAGCTCTGCCTGAGTCGCAACGCTATCGATGTGACATCAGTGCAACAGACATCGGGAGCAGTGCTGGAGATTCAGTGCTGGACCTGGGGAGGGTGAGAAAATAATGTTTTTGTTGTTTTAAAAGGAATTTGCTGCTGGGGATCAGCTTTTCTGAACCCAGAAAACCCCTTTTAGGGTATGTGTGCATATGACCGTGCGGCTTATTTGGCACATTTTGTTACAAATCTGCAGCAAATTGCCGATTTTAGCCAATGCAGTGCAAAGTGAAAATCTGCATAGAATTGATGTACTGTGTATTTAAAGGAAATCCTCTAGAAGCATAACTGCAACACATCAGTGAAGTCGCTTAAATGCTGGAGCAGATCTTCCCTGTACGACTCGCTTCACGTGTTCATTCACAGACTCTATGTACGCTAGGAACAGACAAATAGCCGCCGTTATCCGATGCACCACTTAGGCAGGGGCTCCATAGCGACTTTCAAAACGTGCATTTTTCTGGTGTTCGGCAGCTCCTATCTAGAGAAACCTATGAAAAAAGTCAAGGGGCCAAATTTTTCATCTACATTTATTTTATTTTTTTTTTAAGTCACTTTTTTTTTTAGTCTTGTTCATTCCTTGACATTCTTGGCTCTAAATTCCTCAAAATGGTGCATGTTGATAATGGATTTTGTGAAAGATAAAAATAGTTTTTTTTTAAAATCTTTAATCTTTTATTATTTTTGCAACGTTTTAGCACATATTCTGCAACAGTGTTGCAAAATTTGCACCAAAAATTCAGATATAAGGTACATAAAATCACTTCAGAGATGGACTGGAGTACATGTCTGCAAAAATTTAGCATAAAAAAAGTAACATTTGGTGAATTAGCCAGATATATCTATTAACCACAACCCACAATGATGAACATAAGAAACAAACAGGCAAACACATAAAGTAAATATAAAAAAGGTGAAAGTTTTAAAAGAGCAAGGCACAAATGAATAATTTGGTATAGACTTAAAGGTCCCTCCAACCCAACAGGATTTGTATGTTTCCTGCTTAACTCCCTGCCTAACCAGCCCTGTCTAGTGTTTGACACCCAAATCAATGTTTTAAAAAAAATATTCTAATTTTACAAAAATATTCTAAAATCCGTTTGTCATATGCAAATTAGCCTTTTGACTAGTCCATCGAGCGTTTGTTTCCCCATACTAGTCCGCCCTCTCTGCATGTTATCATGCTCCTTGGGGTGAGATAACATGATTTGCACGGCATGCACATAGCTTTCTTCACCCACATCATTGCGCCGATTAGGCCGGTTACACATGTCAGTGGCTCTGGTACGTGAGGTGACAGTTTCCTCGTGTACCGGAGACCCTGACTCACGTAGACACATTAAAATCAATGTGTCTCTGCAGATGTCAGCGTGTTTTCACGGACCGTGTGTCCGTTTGGAAAACACTGAGACATGTCAGTGTTCGAGGGAGCGCACGGATCACACGGACCCATTAAAGTCAATGGGTCCGTGTAAAACACGTACCGCACACGGATGCTGTCCGTGTGCCGTGCAGGAGACAGCGCTACTGTAAGCGCTGTCCCCCCAGCTTGTGGTGCTGAAGCCCCATTCATTTCTTCTCTCAAGCAGCGTTTGCTGGAAAGAAGGAATGAAAAATCATTTTTTTTTTTTTTTTAAATAAAGTTGCCGGTAATCTGCCCCCTCCCACCCCCTGTGCGCCCGTCCGCTGGCATTAAAATACTTACCCAGCTTCCTCGGCGCTTCCATCCTCTCAGCGTCGCTGCTTGTCCTGTATGAGCGGTCACGTGGTGCCGCACATTACAGTGATGAATATGCGGCTCCACCTCCCATAGGGGTGGAGCCGCATATTCATTACTGTAATAAGCGGAGAGGATGGAAGCGCGGAGGGAGCTGGGTAAGTATTTTAATGCCAGCGGGCCGGCGCACAGGGGGTGGGAGGGGGCAGATTACCGTCAACTTTATTTTAAAAATAAAAAATGATTTTTCATTCCTCCTTTCCAGCGAACGCTGCTGGGAAGAAGGGATGAAAACCGGCTTCAGCGCCGCACGCAGGGAACAGCGCTTAGCTGTAGCGCTGTCTCCTGCACGGTCCGTGTGGTCCTCAGTCGGCACACGGCTGCCGCACGTGTGCCACACTGATGTGCTACGTAAGCACACGGACACGGATAATTCCGGTACCGATTTTTCCGGTACCGGAATTATCTGGACGTGTGGGACAGGCCTTAAGGGGACCTTTGGTTTAGACACACATAAGACATCAGTAGTCATGAAATCACATCTTTTACCCTTCGCCACGACAGCACCCCACATGAGAGAGAGGGATCCGCCCATAGGAACAGGAAACCTACAGAATAAAAGGAGGCGGTCCCCTCTCCTCCTCAGTTTAGGTTTCCTGTTCCTACAGGGACCCGGCTTACCTACAGATGAAGAGGATCCCTGGGCCATGCACCCGCCTGCGCCGGTTTCTGTGGGAACGGCAGGGGCTGCGGTACCAGAAGCAGCGGCGGGGGAGCCCCTGCTTGCAGCCTCCCCCCTCGTCTGGCCAAACATCCACGGTCCGGGTCCGGTCACCGTAGGTCCGGCCGGCACTGTGAGGACGCGCGCGCTGCAGCGGCCGGCTTAATAGCCTCTGGCGGCCGCATGGTGAGTGAGAGCGGCGCGTCTAACCCGGAAGTCGCGGGAGCACTTCCGGGTTGGTCCGGGGAGGCAGGAGAATGGGCGGCAAGTTTAAAAATGCAGCGCTAGCGTCGGGCCGGTGTGTGTGAAATGGCTTCACCGGCCGACGAAGCGCACCTGCCCGCAGTGCAACAGCGCTCTCCCAGCAGGGAGAGAAGCACGAGGAGCAGCACAAAGAGTGGTGGCCGACCTCCAGAGAAGAGTTCTACCACCAAACGAATTCCGCCTCCAGAACCGGTACCTGTCAGCTTCACTGGGTGAGTTTTTGAAAGAGTCTCTTCCTATATGCTGATATATGTTCCTCCTGTATCCTTCCTCTAGACTAAGAAAAGGACACACAAATCTAAGCATAAAGAGTGTGCTTTATGTACGCAGCCCCTCCCAGATGATTATGCCAAAAAACTGTGTGCAGAGTGTATCATGCAAACTCTACGGCAGGAAAATATCATGACTCCCTCAGATGTCAGAGCTATTATCCGAGAAGAGATGCAGGGTTTGGCGCAGACAAGTAGCGCCAGTACCCGTCAGCCTAGCAGGTCCCGGTCTCCGGTTAGTTCGGAGTCAGAGGGTGTATGTATTTCTTCAGACGAAGAGGGATCTCAGCCGAGCTCATCCGAGACTGAAGGGGGACTTTGTCTTCCCAACAGTAATGTGGACAATTTAATAAAATCTGTCAGGAGCACGATGGGGTGCCCAGATGGGAAAGAAAAGAAATCAGCACACGACATAATGTTTGCGGGGTTAGGACAGAAGAAACGTAGGTCCTTCCCCGTCATACAAACCATCAAAGATATTGTCAAAAAGGAGTGGGACAAGCAGAATAGAGGGTTTTTACCATCATCCTCTAAAAGGCGCTATCCCTTCAGCGATGAAGACCTAAACACCTGGTCAAAGGTGCCAAAAGTTGATGCTGCGGTAGCCTCCACAACCAAACAGTCGGTCCTACCAGTGGAGGATTCAGGGGTCCTGACAGACCCGCTGGACCGTAAAGCAGAAGCTTTACTAAAGAGGTCATGGGAAGTCAATACGGGGGCGTTCAGGCCCGCCATATCTAGTACCTGTACTGCAAGATCTCTACTAGTATGGACAGAGCAATTGGAGGAACAGATTAGAGGCAAAACTTCGAGGGAATCTATCCTGCTGAAATTGCCTCAAATTAAAGAAGCAGTAGCATTCCTAGCTGATGCCTCAGTGGACTCGCTACGTCTTGCAGCCAGGTCAGCCGGCCTAGTCAACACAGCCCGGCGTGCACTCTGGCTAAAGAATTGGAAGGGGGACGCACAAGCTAAAGCAAAACTTTGTGCGATTCCCTGTCAGGGTGAGTTCCTTTTTGGGAAGACGCTGGATGAACTCCTGAATAAAGCAGGTGAAAGGAAGAAAGGCTTCCCTAACCAGTATCTTCCATCCTACAGGAGAGCCTTCAGGAGACGCCCCTTTACTAGGAACAAGCCGCTTGAACAAAGAGAGCGATGGGAGTCGAAGGACCCAAAGCAAAAAGGTGCCTTTTTTAGCGGGTCCCATAATCCGAGACGTAAATACCGCTAACCAGGAAGTAGGCGGCAGATTAAAATTTTTTCTTCCCCAATGGGAACAGATAACATCCAGCCAGTGGATTCTGGACATTGTGCAATACGGCCTTAAATTAGAATTTGATCGAATCCCTTGGGATTCCTTCATAATAACATCTCCAAAAGGTCAGGACCAACAGAGGGCTCTAGAAATAGAGATCCTATCTCTTCTATCTAAGAAAGTCCTGATTGAAGTTCCCCAGGATCAAAAAGGGAAAGGGTTCTACTCCCCTTTATTCCTGATTAATAAACCAGATGGTTCATTTAGAACCATCATAAATCTTAAAAAATTAAATTCTTTCCTGCGTAATCATACCTTCAAAATGGAATCCATTAGTTCTACCATAAAACTCTTATTCCCTAGGTGTGTCATGGCCGGAATAGACTTAAAGGACGCCTATTACCATCTTCCCATACATGCCGAACATCAGCAGTACCTAAGGGTAGCAGTCACCCTGGAGGGAAAGGTTCGTCACTTTCAATATGTTGCAATGCCATTTGGGCTTTCTATGGCTCCCCGCGTCTTCACTAAGGTGATACTAGAAGTGATGGCTCATCTACGCCAACGAGATACCTTGATAATACCCTACCTAGATGACTTTCTAGTGGTAGGAAGCTCTGCACTTCAATGTAAAACTCGTTTATCTAATACGATCTCGTCCCTACAGGAGTTAGGTTGGATCGTCAACTTCGAAAAATCTCGGCTGAATCCAGAAACCGTTCAGACATTTCTAGGAATCCAGCTAGACTCCGTAAGTCAGAAATGCTTTCTTCCTCAGTCAAAGAGGTTGACTATACAATCAAAGGTATCAGACGCAATACGCAAACCCTACATGACACTAAGGAAGGCCAGGTCCTTACTGGGGTCATTATCATCATGTATCCCTGCTGTACCTTGGGCACAATTCCATACCCGTCAATTGCAGTACGAAGTATTGTCGGCTCAGGGGAAAGACGGTTATCTAGAAAGTAGAATAACTCTTTCCAGTAATGTCTTAGAATCGCTATCCTGGTGGCTAGACATGGACCACCTATCACGAGGTGTGCCATGGATAATAGACCCGTCTAAAATAATTACCACCGACGCCAGCCCTATTGGGTGGGGAGCACATATGGAAGACAATCTGGCCCAAAATACTTGGGATCAGACAGAATTAATATGTTCCTCCAACTGGAAGGAGTTAAAAGCAATAGAATGTGCCTTATATCATTTTCTTCCGCAGATTCATGGAACAAATGTAAGAATTTACTCAGACAATTCCACCGCAGTGGCATACTTGAACCGTCAGGGTGGTACAAAGTCAGGAAGTCTGATGACCATAGCTGCAAACATCTTTCAGCTGGCAGAGGCTCATCTAACATCCTTAACAGCCCTGCACATCAAAGGTGTAGAGAACATCAGGGCAGACTACCTCAGCAGAAACGAGTTGCGTCAAGGAGAATGGACCTTAAACAAATCCATATTCAGAAGGATAACAGAAGCATGGGGGATACCACAAATCGACCTATTTGCCACAAGAGACAACCGGCAAGTACAAAGGTTCGCTTCCCTGAACACCAGGGATCACCCAGATATGTTGGACTCTCTCCACCATCCTTGGCGGTTCAGACTGGCATATGCCTTTCCTCCAATGTCTCTGATTCCTCTAGTGATCAGAAAGATCAGGAGGGAACAGGCAAGAGTAATCCTCATTGCACCATTCTGGCCGAAAAGACCATGGTTCTCTTGTCTCCAGACCATGTGCCTATGCGATCCTTGGATCCTCCCATCAGACAAGGAGCTGCTGTACCAAGGCCCCTTTTTCCACCCGCAAGTGAAAGGTCTTCACTTGACGGCGTGGAATTTGAGAGGCAACTATTAAGTTCCAGAGGGTTCTCAACAGAACTAGTAAACACCCTCTTATTGAGCAGGAAAAGATCTACCACCCTAATATATAGTAGGGTATGGAATAAATTTTTAGACTTCTACACGGTACCGTTCACTAAGCAAGTTCCACTCACACCTATCCTAGAGTTCTTGCAAAAAGGCCGAGAGTTAGGACTATCTGTAAATACCTTAAGAGTTCAGGTCTCGGCATTAGGAGCCCTATATGGATGCAATATAGCAGCTAATAGGTGGATCTCCAGATTCATAAAATCTTGTGAACGTAGTAAACCGGTCCATATTCCCCGTCTACCTCCGTGGGATTTAAATCTAGTATTAGAGGCCTTAACAAGCTCTCCATTTGAACCATTAGATTCAATACCTTTAAAAATCCTAACATATAAAGTAGCCTTACTAGTAGCCCTAACCTCAGCTAGACGGGTTAGTGACATCCAGGCCCTATCAGTAGACCCACCTTTCTTACTGATATTTCATGATCGGATAGTCCTGAAACCAGACCCCTCATACCTCCCTAAGGTAGCGTCCACCTACCACAGGTCACAAGAAATATTTCTCCCTTCCTTTTTTGATTCACCTGTAACTCCAGAACATCATAAGTTCCACACCTTAGATGTCAGAAGAGCCATCCTGACTTATATAGAAAGGTGTCAGACATGGAGGGAGAGTAGGGCTCTGTTTATCTCCTTTCAGGGCCACAAGAAAGGACATGGGGTCACGAGAGCTACCATATCTCGGTGGATCAGAGAGGCTATCTGCTTGGCCTATACGTCAAAAGGCGAGATTCCTCCAGTGGGTATAAAAGCGCACTCAACACGAGCCATGGCTTCCTCCTGGGCGGAACAAGCAGATGTACCGATCCATTTAATATGTAAGGCTGCAACTTGGTCTACACCTTCTACCTTCTACAACCATTATAGACTTGATCTGTCCACGTCTTCTGATCTGACCTTTGGTAGAGCTGTTCTTAATACAGTAATCCCACCCAAATAATGACTCTCTGAAAATCTCTCATGTGGGGTGCTGTCGTGGCGAAGGGTAAAAAGCCGGATTACGTACCGGTAATGCTCTTTTAGTGAGTCCACGACAGCACCCATGTATTACCCTCCCTAAATTATGCACAGCTCTTTCCTTTAAGGTCACAAATAATGGTTGTATAGAGTTAAGAAATTTATGTGACTGAATAAGAATGAATACTAACACTTTTGCGGTTCCCCTTTTTATACTCTGTAACTAAACTGAGGAGGAGAGGGGACCGCCTCCTTTTATTCTGTAGGTTTCCTGTTCCTATGGGCGGATCCCTCTCTCTCATGTGGGGTGCTGTCGTGGACTCACTAAAAGAGCATTACCGGTACGTAATCCGGCTTTCTTTGCTTATACTGTTTTAAACGCTGCAATGAAAAATTCAGCATTTACCCTATGTGGTTAAAATAGAAAATATTTAGTTCTGGAGTGAAGGACACAACCAAGATGCTGTTTCTTTAATTAAAAGGCAACTGAGTATATTCATTATTTTTATTTATTTTTTACATTTGTTAAAGTCAATCACCCTTATGTAAAACATTGCTTCTTCTTCTTTATTTATAAATATTTCTTTCCTAACATCCCAAGTCGATTATTATTTTTACATTCATTTTCCTAATTTGTCACCCATGTCTTTTGCTTTCTTTTATTTAACATCGCTCATGTTTCACCCTTTCATACTCCCTTGTCTGCAATCAACTCCTCCATAAGCCCGGGCACAGAGTAAGTTTCCTCTAATCGTGTACTAACACTGGTGAGGGCGCAATGATTTGGGTTTCTGTGTCTCTGCAGTTTGATGGTTTAATATTACACAACGCACCGTTGTCCCAGAACTTTTCCCTCAGTCCGAGCTTTTTATTGTGAAATCTTCACCACTTGTAGGCTGTGTGCACACGTTGCGTTTTTTTGCGTTTTTTTTTCGCCATAAAAACGCATAAAAAAACATATACATTATGCATCCCATCATTTAAAATGCATTCTGCAATTTTTGTGCACATGATGCGTTTTTTTCTGCGAAAGAAACGCATCGCGGTAAAAAATGCAGCATGTTCATTATTTTTGCGGATTTTTCGCGTTTTTTCCGCCACTTAATGCATTGGAAAGCCCCGGAAAAAAGAACCAAAAACGCATAAACGCACGCGGATTTCTTGCAGAAAATGTCCGGTTTTGCTCAGGAAATTTCTGCAAGAAATCCTGAACGTGTGCACATAGCCATAGAATTAATTTTCTGTCACAACTTAAACTTCAGAGGTTGGGGGAGGGGATGTCGGTCACACTCTAGGGTTTTTTTTGCCTGTGTGTTTTTTTTTTTTTTTTATAACTTCTAAACCCTAAAAAAGACTCTGTTCCACACTGTAAGCCAAAATGGAGAGCTGCTAAACAAGTAACCTCGTCTCTGGCACGGCCAGTGTATCCATTGAAATCGGTGGAGAAACCATTTATTCCAATGGGTTGCTCAGTGACACTGAGTGTGGTGCGCGGCTGTATGTCAGTCTCATAGGCTTTCACAAAAGGGACGGTGTGCATGAGCAATAAGCTGTGATTATAGGACAACCCCTTTAAGCTTTATTTACATAATAATAAATGACTCCTTTAAGGAAACTGCCCTCAATGCCAGTTACCACAGGGAATGCACTTCACAAAATTCCGATGTAACAGTCAGTGTGAATGGGGTCTCAGATTGTTTTGTTTTCCCCTTTTTTTTCATAGTAATATTTGTGGGACAACAGGTCGCTTGTACATCTTTTCCTTTTATCAATCCGTTTTAATAACTCCCAAGATCTGTCACAGATGTGAACACATGTCTCGTGTCTTGTTTGGCTTAGGCCTTGATTGCTGTGTCTTGTGCTTGTTGTGTGCAGTAAAGGTGATATGCTGTATTGTGATATTGCTTTCTGTAGTACGTGATCTTGCCTCCATATACGTGCTAGGGTTAACTATCACCGAGAACACACGCATTGTTGATGGAATAGTGATGTCTATGTCAGGCCACAGTCACACGTTCAGTATTCGGTCAGTATTTTACCTCAGTATTTGTAACCCAAAACCAGGAGTGGGTCAAAAATGCAGAAATGGTGATGTTTCTATTCTACTTTCCCTCTGTTTCTCTCCTGATTTTTGGCTTACAAATACTGAGGTAAAATATTTGCCAATACTGAAAGTGGCCTAACTCTGCATTACTGCTCACCATCTTTAGGTCATGGTTTAATAGCCACACAAAACACTTAAAATACACTTGAACACGCTTCCTATTGATACCCACATTACTCTTCATATAGCAATTTTTTTTTTTGTACTAATAAGATTTTGAAAATTACACTGAGGAAGAAAAGGAAATGAGTCTGACTTGACACTTCCATGACCACCGAACTTGGCAAAAAAAAATCAAAAGGCTGCAAAAAAAAAAAAACAAAAAAAAAAAACACAATGGGAAAAAAGAACGCTTCAAAAACAACCTTTGTTCACACACCGCATTTTTTTTGGAGCATTTCTTTCAGAAGCAAAAACCTGAACTCTTGGCGGTTTAGCAGCTGCGATTTTGCTGCTTTTTTTTTTTTTTTGTTGCTGCGGATTACTTGTGATTTGTCTACAGCACCTGATAAAGTTTTGTTCACCAAAACTTGTTTGCTGTGGTTTTATATTTAATTTTTTTGCAGCATTTTTGCCTTCTTATCGCTTTTTCTGGGTGAAAAAACTCTGAAAGAATTGACGTGCTCCAGATTAAAAAAAAAAAAACACTGGGTGCTCAAATTCAATCGGCAAAAAAAAAATGCATGAGATTTCTAAAATCTCACAGCTATTGCTAGCATTGTAAAATACATTACATCTTTTCTGTAGAAAAAAAAAAACCGGCAACAAAACCGTTGCATGTGAACTTAGCATAGCATTAGAGTATGTGAACACTGAGTTTTTGGAGCAGAAAGTCTCCAAATCCTCATCAAAATTGCAAAATTCCTCCAAAAATTGCAGTTTATTCTCAGTGTTAACAACCTTAGAACTGAAAATCTTGCAAAAAAAAAAAAAAAAAAATACCGATTTCTGATATAGATTTCTCTTGGAATTCATATGGGATTTTTCCACTTTAAAGGGAACCTGTCACCCCGTTTTTTCAGATTGAGATAAAAATACTGTTATAGGGCCTGTGCTGTGCATTACAATAGTGTATGTAGTGTACCCTGATTCCCCACCTATGCTGCGAAATACATTACCAAAGTCGCCGTTTTCGCCAGTCAATCAGGCTGGTCGGGTGGGCGTGGTCACAGCGCTGTTTCTTCCTCAGCTTTACGATGGTGGCGTAGTGGTGTGCGCATGTTGAAGTGACTAATCCACTGTGGGCACGTGAAGAAGCAGCGCGCGATCTGCGCTATCACCCCCTGTCATCGGTGGGGGCGGCCATCTTCCTGGGGCCGCGCGTGCGCAGATGGCCGCCCCCACCGATGACAAGGGGTGATCGCGCGCTGCTTCTTCACGTGCCCACAGTGGATTAGTCACTTCAACATGCGCACACCACTACGCCACCAACGTAAAGCTGAGGAAGAAACAGCGCTGTGACCACGCCCACCCGACCTGACCAGCCTGATTGACAGGCGAAAACGGCGACTTGGTAATGTATTTCGCAGCATAGGTGGGGAATCAGGGTACACTATTGTAACGCACAGCGCAGGCCCTATTTAACAGTATTTTTATCTCAATCTGAAAAAACGGGGTGACAGGTTCCCTTTAAGAAAAAAACCTTAAGCCATAAGTATACAGTGAATGTATTCCTGATGGCAAATTTTGATCTACCTTGACATTGCAGACATTTCAGCAAGCAACTAAAAATCTGTTATGAATGGCATTGCTTCTCCCACATGCTTTATTTTTTTTATATATTTATAACAATCCCATTTAAAAATTAGGATTTCAGTTGCAGCAATTTCTGCAATGGAAATCTGTCATGTGTGAAGATACTCTTAGCATTACGGGCACTTGTGTTTCTGAAAGTCATATCATATCTTTGTAGAACCCTCTTCAATCCACCCAGCATTAATCAAGGTTTGCTCACCGATGTTTACTATTGTTATTGTGATAGTCCCCTTGTGATTTATTTTCTAAGGGAAACTTTTCACGTCCAGAAATGATATTAAATCTGTACAGGGGTTCTCTACAGGTAAATAGCATTTAAATCCAGTTTAGCTGGATTACAGTGGCTACAGGGAAAAAAACAAGTCTTATTCTTCCTGTAGCCACCCCCTGACTGTCAATCCCCCTTCGCCCTGCGGATACACACTAGCACATACGTCTGTAGAATACTAAGGTGTTACCTCCATTCTCGTGAGCTTATTCGCACCTACACATGGGCATGACCATGCGGCCGAAGCAGAGAACACAACCTTACTGCAGTGCTGTGGAGTCGGTAAGCCAAACCTCCGACTCCTCAATTTCCATGACTCCGACTCCACCAAAATGGGCTCCCGACTCCGACTCCACAGCCTTGCCTTACCGGATTCCATGCAAGTGGTGACAATATACACAAGTCATCTATTTCATCCTCCTGTATGTGAGATGATCCTATATCTGTTGCATGTCATCTAGTTTATTATTAGAATCCCAGTTTTGTGTGCATACTAAATTAACATTTTGATTGCTGCTCGAAATGATGATCTGATTCCTAGCTAAACTCTTGTTCTACCCCAACAACTCTGTAGTTGGTCTTGGTGTTAGGAGATCTGCACATCCCACATCGCTGTAACAGCTTGCCAGCAAAATTCAAGAAACTGCTCGTCCCTGGTAAGATACAACATATTCTGTGCACCGGGAATCTCTGCACCAAGGAGAGCTATGACTACCTCAAGACACTGGCTGGGGACGTCCACATCGTCAGAGGAGACTTTGATGAGGTTCTCATTTATTTTCTCTTGTTTATTTTTTGTGAATTACCGTTTGAAATAAATGTACGTGCACCGCACGTCTACACACTTTAACTTCTCTACTAATGATGGTGACGCCTCTTTTATGGTTTAGACACGTAAAGGATATTGGAAAACCTTGGGTGTTTGGTATGTACTCTCCCCCCACCCCCCCCAAAAAAAAAAATTCTAGAGGGTGGGCAAAAAAATTCTTGCCAAGGCCATTTTTCCGCTATCGTACAAAACATTGGGCAAATTGGCTGCAAAGTTAGAGACCGCATCTGAAGTCAAGCTTTCGCTTTCTGTGCATGAATCTACCATACAGTACATAGTGACAGTATATCCATTTAAAGGAAAACTGATATTTTAATATTACCGGATGGAAGTGTCATCCTCTTTTCGCTTGTTCCATGTATTATTAATTTTAATGTTTAATGATTACATTATTGTAATTTAGACCCATCAGTTCTATGAAGCTGAGCAGCAATACCAGACACAACCTGTGGACAAGTGTGGTGTTGTGCCTGAAACAAATCAGACCTGTATCTATAAGGCCCCCTTCTCACATCCAGGATATGTGGCATCTGTTCTCACAGTTACCGAAGACACACAAACTTGCATACCCATTATAATCTTTGGGGCTGCACCCCTGTCCGTGTTTTCGCACAGTCCGCATGTTCATGTGACCCACACGTAGACATGTTTGTTTTCTTTCCAATCAGCACGGATGACGATATGTAGCGCAAACGGTTGACGTAGTGTATCATCCGTGTGCCACGTACTGGAGGGTCATTCCATATCAAATGATCCAAATATGAATATTTTTTTTACCTGACGTCTTTAGATTTTCTTTATTTTTTGTTTTTATGAAGTACAACTTTAGTTAATTACAAGTTAAAAGCTTAGAATTTTTTTCTTCATCAGTTAATTTTTTACAGATTTTTAAAGTTTTGAAAGTGCAGATTTTGGCCTGGTATGGCTTTACATTTTTTATCATATCTCGGGCTAGAATTAAGATAGAGGTGGGAGAGGCATCATTTTTCTCAGAACGGTACCGGCTTTCATTTGATATGTCACAAGACTGTTCTTGATATTTTGTTTTGGTGAAATCAAATTCAACATTTTGATGCGCAATTGTGAAAAAAACGTATGTTTTAAAATTGTGAAAACATGCATGTGTGTTACTTGTGTTCTTGTTTATATTTGTTCAGGGATTCAACTTGGGACCTTGTCAAATTTGTATTTTTTTTTTTTTTTTTTTTTTTAAGCCTTGCATCATCTGATTTTGTTTGTGTGAGTTTCTTCCCTTTTTCTTTTCAAATTACAACTTATTGAATTCAACATTTATATGCAACAATAAAGAAACACAAAAAACAAATCCCGAAGTGCCACAATAAATACATCTTAATCATCATAACACAACTTGCTCAGCATTTTTAACCTGAATTCATTGAACAAGCCAAAAGAAAAAAGGTGATCATATCCTCAAGGGTGATTTTCCAAATACAATCTCATCCTAATTATATGTTAAAAACAAGATTAAAAGAACCAATATTTATACCACCCATTTATACATGTAACAATTTTTTTTCTATTATATCACTAAACATATCATTTATGAAGTGTTTAAGAGGAATAGTACAGTAGTTAAATCCTCGTTCTATAAAATATGAACTAATCAAACAATTAATGGTAGGTTTTTACACTGGTCTTTTATCATCAATGTGTCCCTTCTAGTGGGTGAAATGTCATCTTGTCCATAAGCGCTTACTAGCAATGGCCATTTCCTTTTGTGTCAGAGTATGTGCGGCCGGTCATGGTGCTCGGCTCCACCTGAGTCAATATCTGATTTTTGTTCACTTTTACAATGTCTGGTTTTCTTGGATACACAAAGGACGGCGCTGGGCCAAAGCTGCAGAAATGTCCTTTCTACTTCTTCATTTTCACAATCTTTGGAGAGTCCAGTAGCCGCCACCAGCGCCGATCATATTCACAGGTCACATCACCAGTTCTGTCATCCATTGCCGATCTTGTGCCGCCTTCTACCACGTCATGGACGTCACTCTCTTTGCTGAATGAAGAAACCCTTGTTTTTATTTCTGTTTCACTACATGGGATGACAGTGTGATATTGCTGAGTCCCCTTTCTGCTTCCTGTAACCGAGGTTTTCACAAACTCTCCTCCTCTTCGTAGTCCTGGTTTGTACAATACATGAGCTGGATGTTAAGAATATTTTTCTCCCTCCATTTGAGGAGTTGCCTGGGTGGTAAGATTTGGTGTGAATACGGCCTCTGAAGGCCCGAGCTGCCGACTTGTCATCTGCTCTGCATTTTTACTGTCTACCACTAGTCATTCTCAGCCCTAACAAAGCTTTCTCCTCTGTCCTCTCCTGCTTCTAAGATGTAACATAATAAAATAATACAGTAATATCTAAAAATCATGGATTATTTGGTAAATATAGACCCCACACTGTTAGACAACAGGCTGAACAGATCTGAATGCGAGATTTTCGAATTGACACTGTAATAGTTTTATTTTTTAAAATATGATCCCATCATGATCCCAGCTTGTATTTTGGTACAGATGTGGCTAGGAGCATAGCAGGCACATGTGCAGTTTTTGAAATTTTTAAATTAAACGTTTTTTTCTGAAATGCGTTTTAAAGTTTTGCATATGCATAGGTAAAATATTATCAAAAATACTCTTGTGACATATCTGGTGAAAGCCTGTACAGTTCTGAGTAGAATAGTGTTTATTTTGTTTCTCTATCTTTTTTCTAGCCTGAGTTATGGGGAGAAATATAAAGGCAGGCAACACCGAAATTCGCACTTTTTCCGAACTTTGAAAATCAATAAAAAAATTTAAAAAAATCTAGAATTTATTTTTTTCTTCACATTTTGCATTCTCTGACACACAATTACCAAATAACAAAATCTCAAAAGAATTAAAAATATAGTGGTAAAAATCATTGGTTCACTTGACATGGAATGAATCTGAAATAGAAACTACAGATCTTTAGGTGTTAAAGATGTGCAAAGATATAGATTATAGATATCTGTGATATGTATAATTAGTGCCATGTGTGTGGTTTACTGTACATGTATTAACCTGATAAATTAATGAAGAAAAATGAAGTGGAATCCACTCTTATTTTTAGTAACCTGCAGAGGTAAAGCAGTGTCCTTGGTTATTGGGCCCTTTACAGCCTAGAAATACCAGCCGGCAGCAGCCCCAGAAGTGGAGACTCTGCATTAGGCCGGCGTCACACTCGGCGTATAAAAATACGGTCCGTAATTTACGGCTGTAATACACAGAAAAGTCCCCAAAATAGTGGTCCGTATCTCCTCCGTTGGCAGGGTGTATCAGCGTATTTTGCGCATGGCATCCTCCGTATGTAATCCGTATGGCATCCGT
Organism: Ranitomeya imitator; assembly: GCF_032444005.1. Taxonomy (NCBI): domain Eukaryota; kingdom Metazoa; phylum Chordata; class Amphibia; order Anura; family Dendrobatidae; genus Ranitomeya; species Ranitomeya imitator. The sequence continues at coordinate 247,402,748 of NC_091282.1, forward strand.
ACTGCGAGATTTTCTCGCAGGCTTGCAAAACTGACATACGGACATACAATGGATCCATGTTCTCAAAAAATCATATATATATATATATATATATATATATATATATATATATATATATATATATATATATATATATATATATATATATATATATATATACTTCAGCGCGATATAGCAGAAAGCCGGTAATTCAATTGCCGGCTTTTGCTATCTCCTTCCTAAACCCGACATGATATGAGACATGGTTTACATACAGTAAACCATCTCATATCCCCATGTTTTTTGCATATTCCACACTACTAATGTTAGTAGTGTGAAGACACAAAAGAGAATAGTAAAACCAAAAACACTCAGTTTGAAAAAATGTTGCAGTATTCCGCAAGTGCTAGTAAAAGATGTAAAAAACAGGGTATTTGGTTGATACGTTTTTTGCAAAAAATGTATACTAAGCTGCTCTACCAATCTTCACGGTATACCCTTATCAGAGCAGTCCTAACTAATGTATGCAATCCCTATCTGATGTATTTAAAAACCTGATCATCTGTATATAACCTGTGTGAACAGGGTTCAGAGAGGAAAAAATCCATGTGTGCATACAGGGTAGAACAGCTTTTGTGCAGATAGCCCAAGAGGAGTGGTGGAACTCCCCAGTCTTGTAGACACAAGAGAACAATTATGGAAACAGGAACACATGGGCTACTTGCACAGTGAACAAGTCTGTATGATCATGTTCACACACCACCAAGAAACCTGAAGACACAAAAGAGAATAGTAAAACCAAAAACACTCAGTTTGAAAAAATGTTGCAGTATTCCGCAAGTGCTAGTAAAAGATGTAAAAAACAGGGTATTTGGTTGATACGTTTTTTGCAAAAAATGTATACTAAGCTGCTCTACCAATCTTCACGGTATACCCTTATCAGAGCAGTCCTAACTAATGTATGCAATCCCTATCTGATGTATTTAAAAACCTGATCATCTGTATATAACCTGTGTGAACAGGGTTCAGAGAGGAAAAAATCCATGTGTGCATACAGGGTAGAACAGCTTTTGTGCAGATAGCCCAAGAGGAGTGGTGGAACTCCCCAGTCTTGTAGACTGTCTACTGTCTACAAGACTGGGGAGTTCCACCACTACTCTTGGGCTATCTGCACAAAAGCTGTTCTACCCTGTATGCACACATGGATTTTTTCCTCTCTGAACCCTGTTCACACAGGTTATATACAGATGATCAGGTTTTTAAATACATCAGATAGGGATTGCATACATTAGTTAGGACTGCTCTGATAAGGGTATACCGTGAAGATTGGTAGAGCAGCTTAGTATACATTTTTTGCAAAAAACGTATCAACCAAATACCTTGTTTTTTACATCTTTTACTAGCACTTGCGGAATACTGCAACATTTTTTCAAACTGAGTGTTTTTGGTTTTACTATTCTCTTTTGTGTCTTCAGGTTTCTTGGTGGTGTGTGAACATGATCATACAGACTTGTTCACTGTGCAAGTAGCCCATGTGTTCCTGTTTCCATAATTGTTCTCTTGTGTCTACAAGACTGGGGAGTTCCACCACTCCTCTTGGGCTATCTGCACAAAAGCTGTTCTACCCTGTATGCACACATGGATTTTTTCCTCTCTGAACCCTGTTCACACAGGTTATATACAGATGATCAGGTTTTTAAATACATCAGATAGGGATTGCATACATTAGTTAGGACTGCTCTGATAAGGGTATACCGTGAAGATTGGTAGAGCAGCTTAGTATACATTTTTTGCAAAAAACGTATCAACCAAATACCCTGTTTTTTACATCTTTTACTAGCACTTGCGGAATACTGCAACATTTTTTCAAACTGAGTGTTTTTGGTTTTACTATTCTCTTTTGTGTCTTCAGGTTTCTTGGTGGTGTGTGAACATGATCATACAGACTTGTTCACTGTGCAAGTAGCCCATGTGTTCCTGTTTCCATAATGTTAGTAGTGTGTATGTGCAAAATTTGGGCGCTCTAGCTATTTAATTTAAGGGTTAAATGGCGGAAAAAATTGGCGTGGGCTCCCGCGCAATTTTCTCCGCCAGAGTAGTAAAGCCAGTGACTGAGGGCAGATATTAATAGCCTGGAGAGGGTCCACGGTTTTTGGCCCCCCCCCCCCCCCCCCCCGGCTGAAAACATCTGCCCCCAGCCACCCCAGAAAAGGCACATCTGGAAGATGCGCCTATTCTGGCACTTGGCCACTCTCTTCCAATTCCTGTGTAGCGGTGGGATATGGGGTAATGAAGGGTTAATGTCACCTTGCTATTGTTAGGTGACATTAAGCCAGATTAATAATGGAGAAGCGTCAATTCTGACACCTATCCATTATTAATCCAATAGCATGAAATGGTTAAAAAAACAACACATTATTAAAAATTATTTTAATGAAATGAACACACAGTTTGAATATTTTATTGTTCTCTCAATCCACCTGAAGACCCTCGCTCTGTAACAAAGGAAAAAAAAATAAACCAACAATATACATACCTTCCGATGATCTGTAACGTCCCACGATGTAAATGCATCTGAAGGGGTTAAAATATTTTACAGGCAGGAGCTCTGCTATAATGCAGCTGTGCTCATGCCTGTAAAACCCCGGGGAATGAAGGTAATGTAGGTCAATGACCCGTAGTTCATTCGCGGTGATGCGACCTCTGCTGGTTGTCCTCATATGAACTTGAGCCTGGGAGCCTTCCGGCGCACTATGTTCCGGAAGTATTTAGCTGTGTTCCGGGACCTAGTGCGCCAGCGCATGCACACTAATGCTTTTCGGCTTTGCCTGCAGTTGGGCAAAGCATACTGCGCGTGTGCAAAGCAAGATTGCCTTGCGCAGGCGTGTACTACGGAGGACAGAGAATGAACTTCAATCCAATATTGCGGCCAGCATGCAGCCAGCGGGTAAGGAAAGGGTGAATCAAACACCCGAAAACTCCGCCCATATGACCGAAAACAAGTCCCGCCAGATTCAGGTGACAGGTTCCCTTTAATAAGTGTACAGTAAGCTCCACACAAGGCAATACTTGTATATCGGGGTTATCGATCTATATCTTTAACACCTATTTGTATTCCGGTATAGTACACACGGACAGCCAACAGAAGTCCACACGGATAGTTACAAACAGTCTCACGCTTAAAATTTTTTTTTTTTTTTTCAGCCTTCAGAATGGCGATACACTTTAGAGTAGTGTAGTTTCAAATGAACGTTCACCTCTGTTAACAAAATGTTTGGATGTGTTTGAAGATACCGGCACATAATGTTTGCATGGACCAGCATTCCCTTCCTTCTGCTGATTTGTGCTCTGACCCCAATCAGGTTTACAATCTGAGATGTCAGGCTATTTTAACCCTAAAGGGTTGGTTACTTTTGCTCATCCTTTAATGTGATGTCTTTTTCTTCTATAGAATTTAAACTATCCAGAACAAAAGGTTGTGACTGTTGGCCAGTTTAAGATCGGGTTAATCCATGGTCACCAAGTGATTCCCTGGGGTGATATGGCCAGCCTGGCTCTGTTGCAGAGGCAACTGGATGTAGATATTATGATTTCGGGACATACACAAAAATTTGAAGCGTTTGAGCATGAAAACAAGTTTTATATTAATCCTGGGTCTGCTACAGGAGCCTACAATGCTTTAGAAAAGTAAGTACGATAATTTGTTTCCTGGTAAACTAGTATTTCAAATAATTCAGAATTTTAATGGAAAGGTGGGCACATATCGGATCAAAGATGGGTGTTTAACAATCGCCTAAAGTCTTAAAATTTTAGCATAGCCTCTTAGTTGCGCCAAATTTATTCAACGTTTCAAAGCTTTTTATACCGGAATATTGTCCTTAATAAAAGTTTTGAATCAGGCCTTATCTCCAAATTTAGTTACAGGGAACCTATTACTTTCAGAAATTTACCTGCAGTGGTGGGGGCATTCAGCTTTTAAAAAGCATTTAAATCCTGTTAGGCTGGCTTACCAGAGCAGGGGCTACAGGGAGAAAATGACTTTATTTTCCCTGCAACTACTCTCTTCCAGTCACAAGGGTAGTGCAGGGGGCAGTTACAGTCCCCGCTCAGTGCTGTAATTTACAGCACCTTCCCTGTGTATGTAACTTGCTGTTTCAGTAAGCCGGCTTTACCTGACTTTTTTTTTTTTTTTTTTTCTTCCCCTTTTTATACCTGAAAGTAAATAGCATTTTCTGAACATAATAGGTTCCCTTTAAGGAAATCTGGAGGTATATACGGCCCAATGAATCCAAGCTTTTCCATCAGTATTCTGGCATTTAAAAGCTGCATAATTTTGGCGCAACTCAAGTCTTTGGTACATCTTTGCAACTTTTGGCTTTCTCACACCATTTCCCCCCCCCCCCCCCCCCCCAGTTCTGACAAAGTGGGCGTTGGAAGAGGTGACCGCTTCTCATCAAATTAATGACGAGTGGTGGTGTTCACTACACTTTTCGTCTGACTCTCCTACAAGTGTACTGTAGCACATCTCCTCATCATTTCCGACATGAATAATACTGGTTTTGATGAATCGGTCCCACAATATTGTGTGTTTGTGCATGTATAGATAGATATAACATTATTTTTTTTTTTTTTTTGCTTGGCTCTGCAGGTAACTTGCCTCTGACAATGATGCACAGTTAACTACAGCTATATGTGTTATATATTTGTATGAGCTCTAACAATGATTGAGGAGAGCTCCTGATTGACAGCCATCCTCTGTTGAAAGTTTGCCGCCATGTCCTTTTTAGAAAACAAAAAAACATTTTATTATGGTCCTCATATAAGTTGTCTCTTACCAGTAAAATCTAAGCATAGGTTTAACCTTGGCTTTACATATGTCATTCTGGAGAAACGGTTACATTCTAAAGGCATGTAAGGGATACTTATGAAATTGCTTCTTTATTTTCAGCAACATCATTCCTTCTTTTGTTCTCATGGATATCCAAGCTTCAACCGTTGTCACCTATGTCTACCAACTGATAGGAGATGATGTCAAAGTAGAAAGAATTGAGTACAAGAAGTCCTAAGATGAACCCTTTGAACTTTCCATGGCCTTCAACCTTCATATCCATGCATTATTTAATCGGTGAACATCTCTAGGCAGTTTATGTAAGCTTTGTACCCCTGTTTGCAATGTAAAGTGATTTTTCACTTTCTGCTGCTTTAATGTTTGATGTAAACTAACTAGTGATGATTTCTTAGTGTACATGTGTTATAAACAAGTGTGCCACATTGAATTAATACCCTGTATAAAGAGAGAGCCTTGTACATATAACATGGAATGTTGACATTCACTGATGATACAAAAGAAACAATACAAATTTTCATTTCCTATATGATCTGACTTTCATGTCCTTTTTGTCTTGTGTGTTGCTTTCATGACTGCCTTGAAACCCCAGAATTCCACGTCAGATAGTCTTCCAGTTGTCCTAAAGGATGGGCAGAGCCCACTTTTTTTTTTTTTTTTTTTAAGTGCTACAGAGATCCTTTGCCATGGCAGGTCTTATGACCAAGTAGTTTGTCAAGGATACTGAAAGAATAAAGAGTGATGTTTTTGACCTGCTAGATAAAGCATGCCAATAGAAGAGGTTCCCATATAGAGAATAAAAGCAGGTCTGGCCGACTTGTGAACCTTGGGCTACAAGTCTGTAGTCACTCGCGTGCACTGCACGCTGTGAGGATTCTCCAGGAGTGGATGGTCATGTGATCGCAAGTATTTGCTTTGCATATTTCTGGCCACATTCCAACTTGTGTGTCTGTCCTCACTCAATATACAGATGCTTCTCACAAAATCAGAATATCATCAAAAAGTTAATTTATTTCAGTTCTGCAATACAAAAAGTGAAACTCATAGTTTCATCATCATTAACAGAAAAACACTTGAAATAGATCACTCTGTAATGACTATATAATATGAGATTCACTTTTTGTATCGAAGAACTGAAATAAAATAACTTTTTGATGATAGATGATATTATAATTTTGTGAGAAGCACCTGTATTTGCATTGAGCGAGACTGTGCCCAACTTGTCGGCACGTGACCGCATGTATGCAAATACTTGTGGTCATGCTCCCAACACTGGAGAATCCTCACAGTGCAGACTTGTAGCCTAAGGTTGGACAACCCCTTTAAACAGAGACTTTACTGCCTGATACCTGTTTTTGCATACATGTGGTGACGTGCCGACAAGTTGGGCACAGCCTCGCTCAATGCAAATACAGGTGCTTCTCACAAAATTAGAATATGGTGTCCATATCCTTTTAACATGTTGATAAATTTGCAATATGCTACTGATGAAATTCTTCCATATATCAACAAAGGCTCTGGACAACCATGTTTATTGAAATATGAAAGAATTTCATCAGTAGCATATTGCAAATTTAGCAACATGTTAAAAGGATATGGACACCTCAGGAGGCTTTTTTTTTTTTTTAAATGCTCGCGTTCTTGGCAGCGTGGTTTCATTAAAGTGTCTTACCGTTTTGGGTTCTACATCCTAACACTGAATCCGTCAATGATTTTAGCCAAAAATCTGCCTGCATTTAAAGGGCAACTTTCATCTCGGAAAATGCTATTTATTGCAGGTATACAGTGTTACAATGCAGCCCAAAAAAAACAGGATTTTTGGTTGCTTACTGTAAAATCTGTTTCTCGGAGCCTTCATTGGGGGACACAGGAAACCATGGGTGTATGCTGCTGCTACTAGGAGGCTGACACTATGCAAATAAAAAAGTTAGCTCCTCCACAGTGTACACCCCACCGACAGGAAGTAGGATATTAAGTGAGTGAGAAAGCAGTAGGAGAAGCGATATGTAAAAGAGAAAGAAAACAATATAACACAATAAACAGAGCTGTTCAACATGGGAGGGTGCTGTGTCCCCCAATGGAGGCTCCGAGAAACAGATTTTACAGTAAGCAACCAAAAATCCTGTTTTCTCTATCGCTTTATTGGGGTACACAGGAAACCATGGGACTTCCCAAAGCAGTCCCTGGGGAGGGAACAGCAGTCAACTCCAATCAGATCGGAGAAAATCACCACCGTCGCCTGCAAGGTCTTTCCACCTAAGCTGGCATACGCCGAAGCCAGGCATGGACTCTGAAATTTTTTCTTTTTCTTTTGGCGAACAAGTGGAGGACCGATCATCGCTCTGTAGAAGTGCAGGGAGGAGGTCCTATGTGTAATGCCAGGAGGCGCCCACTGCTCGGGTAGAGTGCGCCTTAAACCTGGAAGAAGGAGCTCTGCTCTAACCTGGTAAACCTAAAAATTGCTGACCGGATTTAGCAAGCATTTTTTGACCTGGAGGCCGGAGGGTCTCTCTCCGCCGAGCCCGTATACTGAAAAGGAGGAGCGGCGGCCTTAGCTGGGTAGACGCACGTTGCCCGGGCCAGGTAGCCTGATAAGAGAATGCTACGAAGGATGAGTCTGAGCCGGACGACAGGAAGGGGATCAAGAATGATGGACAAAGCCATGGAGAACGTCGGCAAGGTAAGAGCACTGAACCTGTGATCCACAGAATGTGCAAAATGAACCCGCCCCTCACAAAAAAGCAGGAATCTCCGATGTCCTGAAGAAATGAGACCCTGGATAAAGGCTTCCATAGGACAAAGGAAAACACATGTGGTTCCCAGGAAGCAATTACTGAACGAAGAGATTTCATCCTGAAAGACCAGGATGGACTCCTCCGTTATATCCCGACGAGTCATGCTGAGGAAAAAAACACCAGGACGACAACGAGGCTTAGTCTGAGGAAGAAGAGAACTTGTCCCTCCGGAGACCTCCTTAATAATTTGGTTCAACTTGGAGCCAAACCGACGGGAACCCTGGAAAGGCAGGTTGGTGAGGAACTTCTATGAGGATAAGGTCGACTGCCACACCTTAAGTGAAATGGACCTTCGGATGGCCACAATATTGCTGGATATCCAAGTAGCACCTGCAGCGGCATCCGGGGAGGCGGGTACCATGTACTTCCCTGCAAGAGTAAATTGGTCCGCGAGGACAGCCATTTCCTCCAATCGGACTCCAGAAAGAAAGCCCAGTGGGAGCCGCTTAGCGCATGCGTCTATAAACTTTGCTGCCCAGGTGGAGACAAAGGCAGGGCACAATGTAACGGTGGACACTTCAAGGTTGACCTTGCCAAGAACTATTAGTCCGCCGTTGGTATCCTTGAGGGATGCTCTCTCTGGGAGAGGAGGACTGTATTGGTGGAAAATTTGGAAACCGGAGGGTCCATAGACTGAGAAGTGGTCCAGTTCGCAGTGAGCTCAGGAGAGAGGGAATATAGGAAACCGAGAAGCTTCCCTCTTTGGAAACGGCTGGACTAAGGATTCCGAGAAAATGACAAGGTAAGACCATTAAATTGAATTGACAAGGAAACACTTGAGAGTAGGGTACTGTGAACCTGCTAGAAAGGAAAACGCTGAAGACGTACTGAAGGGGACCTAGGGTGGAACCCTGGATCTCAACCCAGCGATGTAGGCCCTGTTACATCAACAAAACGGCTTAGAAAAGGAGAACCGTTTGAAGAGACAACCTCTCGCCCGTCTAAGCAGATAGAACGTAGACTACCAGACGACTCTGCAGACTCAGATCAGTCAGGAAGATAAACTAAAGCGTACAGGGATGAAGATGGTTATAAGGGACTATGGAAAAAAGTTGTCTACATGGGCATTGGGAGGCACAATAGAATATGAGCAGTCGAAGGAGGAGAGTCCATGGAAAACCTGGAGTATGTCAACTCCATGGAAAGTTGGCCCTAGGAAGGAGTACATAGGCCCCCGAAGAAAACTTGACTGATGAATGGAAGATGCTTCCTTATGACGACATGGGAGACCCTATCCATCCCGGACCCTCTGGAACGGGGAGAGGACTGTAGTGTGTGGATCTACTTAAGTATAAGACACCACACAAACAAGGATAACAGTGAAAAAGCTAACACGTTCCTTCAGCAGGATTTGTATCACAAAACTCTTCATTGGATCCAGGCATGGAGCAGCCTTCTACACTGAACGATGCTTGCGCAGAGTAAGATCCAATTCCTGTCCAAGGAGGGAGAATTCATTCCTGCCACAGTCGGCAATAAAATCCCAGAGCTGCTCGAGGCTTTATCCAGTGTCTGTAATAAAGAAGAGGTAAGTACTGACAAATGAATAGGGAGCTCTGGTATTGCGGTAGCTCAAACATCCCTAAGATAGTGCAGTGAACAATCATGAGAGTCAAGATATTATATGGGCTCTGACTCCGTAAGAGACAGCCAGAACACATAACCTGTAAATCATTTATGATAGGAGTAACGCACTGGATAATGCAGATAGCCTGAGGACAGCACTGTAAACTGACCTACTGGATAGTTAGTGGTAGGCCTGAATAACCAGACTGTGTGGAAAAGCCCCTAGGGAGCAACACGTAACTAAGGCCCAGTGCATGGCTGAAGAAAAAACTGCGACCATCCTATTTTCCTACCTGAAAGTGGACTGGCCACTTATGCTGTCGCTGAGATCCACCCTGTGGTACTGAGATCCATCCTGCAGTACGTGGTAGAATTTCTTTTTAGCTGTTAATAGACAACAGATGTTATTGGCCATGAAACACGTGGCAGAAGGTGCACTTCTGACTCGCCTGAAAGTGGACTGTAACCACTGCGGCAGCCAACCAGAAGTGAACACCGGGCACCTCTCTCTGAGCGGTGACTAGAGGGGAGCCTAGGCAGATGCTGCAAAAGACCCTGAGGTACGTGATAGAGGATGTTTCTGACTCACCTGACTCTGGAGCAGAAGAACAGGACCAATGCAGCAATCAACCTCGGGCACGTCTAAACCACTGGATAGGCGCGTAGGCATTGACTAAATGAGTCTGGAAGAGGACGCATCTAAAACCTGGATAGCGGATAGAGTACAGCTGCAATCGATCATGAAGGAGGAGAGTGCTTCTGACTTACCTGAATACAGTACAGAACGCCAGTACCACTGCAGCAGTCAATTCAAGACACGTCTGATTTGGTGAAAATACGACCGTTTCAAACTACCGTACTGTACCTGGAAGGCTGTGCTTGTGGAACCTGGATGGCGGATAGAGTGCTGCTACGATTGGCTCTCAGTATCCTGCGACTGAATCAGCATGGAGAACCCTGGAGAAGGGTATCAGAGAGAGCAGAATCTGTGTTGCTGTCTAGGTATGGGTACCTGATGGCATTAGGCAGAATAACAATCTCATGTGTAGTAAGCCGCACCACGAAGCCTGTCTTCTCTCCTGAGGAATCAGAAGGAGACTAAACTCTACTCTCTGTTGTGCACTTGGGTTCAGACCCTTGGGCCTGCGATTTGTGTTTGGCTTCTTTGTCTACTGAGCCACAGCAGGCCATGCTGGAGAATACAGACTTTACCCAGCTGGAGGTTGGTCCCAACACTACAGTAGTGAAGGAGAAGGAGCAGCTCCCCTCTCTGCTATATGCCAGAGCTCTAGTATCATTGTGTTTAGAGTAATGGCTGAACCTTGCTCTGCTGAAACCAAGGCACAGAAATGTATAAGGGGAAAAACACAACAGCAGTGTGATGTAGTGGAAAACATGCAAGTCAAACATTCTTCAGAGCAAACAGCGTACAGCATGCTTTATAATGCCCATCTCCCTGTGGAGCACGCAGAGTGGGCAGTGATGCAGATGATGGCAGCGTCGGGTGCACCGCCATACACAGTGCGCCTGACTGCACGGCTCAAGAGCACTAAATGCACCAGTGACCGCACTGTGCTAGATCATTTATTACACCCGTCACTGCACGGCTGAAGAGCACATAATACACCAGTGACTGCACTGCTGATGAGCACTTAATGCACCAGTGAGTGCACGGCTGAAGAGCACATAATACCCCAATGACTGCACGGCTGAAGAGCACTTAATGCACCAGTGACTGCACTGCTCTAGAGCATTTATTCACCCGTCACTGCACTGCTGAAGAGCATTTATTACCCCAGTTACTGCATTCTTTAGAGCAGATATTACGCCAGCACCGTTGGGTTGATGGCTACTCTCACCCTTGAGCCTGCAGATAGTGCTGTCTCTCAGCTTTATTTCGCTGTGCCAGGCTTGTACACTAGCAGGTGCCAGAAGGTTGAAGAAAAGATACAGAGGTAATTCTGCAGCGCAGCTACTCACAGTAGCTGTCCAGGCTGTAGGACAGCTGGAAAAGGAAGGTCCCACAGGAAAGGCACTATTTGTTCCCAAGAGGCAGAAAATGGTGGCCGTGAGAGGACGCCCTGGCTCCGGAGGGCAAAAGCGTGCGTTACAGGGACGCACGCTGAAAAGCCCCCACTCTGTACAAGGAGATTGACAGGCCTAGAAAAGGGGCAGAGCCAAGCACAGAGTTCAGGAGGCTAAAGATGGCGCCGGCTCCAAGGCAGAGAGATGAAGCCGAGGGGGGCGAGGCTATAACAGGCCGGGGTGTGCCAAGCTACAGAGGCCAGGAGGAACTGAGCAACGGACGGGGAAAAAAGCCTGCCTGAAGAGCAGAAGGAGCGGAGCCAGCGCTGCAGCTAGGCCCGAGTGAAGCCAGGACCTAGATTACCGCTGGTGACCGCCGGAACATGGGGGAGCAGTGCGGAGGATATAAAAACGCTGCAAAAGAAGACCTGGAGCCACGAATACCCCCAAAATTTAAGTGGGGAAAGGTCCCTAATGCCCAACTCTGCAGCTAGGCCCGGGAGAAGCCAGGACCTAGATTACTACTGATGATCGCCGGAGCATGGGGGGAGCGGTGTGGTCACTATTAAAATAAAGGAAAAATTTGGTCTTCTTTCTTCTTTGATCTTCTTTCCTTCTTTGCCACACCTGGGGGGAGAGAGAGAACATACCTCCCCATCCAAGAAAGGTCGGCTGTCCGATAATCCAGCGTTGTGGGACATCCGCGTCTCCTCAAACCGACAGGCTCTGGTGGGCGAGTGGGTGGGAGACGGGGGCAGGACTGACACTCGGATCACCTCAACACGCTTCTGTGTTAGGGGCTGGCTTCCTGCCAACTAGACGTATGAGGATACGGGGTGGCAGTACACGCCGTACTCATAGTCTCTTTGTGGGAGTACAGTTGTAACCGTTCACGCTATCCCTCTGTGTGGTACCTGAAAAGGAACGACGCACACTGAGGTAGATATGGGTCTAATGAAAGACCCGTGTCCACCTCCTACTGACACTAAGCTAAACTGAATATCCTACTTCCTGTTGGTGGGGTGTACACTGCGGAGGAGCTAACTTTATTTGCATAGTGTCAGACTCCTAGTGGCAGCAGCCTACACCCATAGTTTCCTGTGTCCCCCAATGAAGCGATAGAGAAAAATGACGGTAACTTATTTCCTCTTATCTGCCAGCTTTCAGTCAGTGGCCGGTGCAGGGAGCGATTAGTTACAGCACTGCACACTATACTGTGAGCGGCTACTGTAAGCATGCCCCAATACTCTGGCAGCTCGCTCTGCAGCACAACTGTACACAGCAAGCTGTTAAAGTGGTGGGGATTGTTTACAGCTGCTGCACCGCCCCGCTGACTGAAAGCCGGCAGTTCCCAAGAGGAAATATGCTTTTTTTTTCCCAATAGCCGTACATTCAGTAGGGCAGTCATGAAGCTTTGCAGTGCCATTTATCTGCAAAACAACCCCATAGCCACAGGTAAACCACTTTCCAAGGTGACAAGTTCCTTTTTTAAGCAAAAAAAAAAAAAATGCCCAAAGGCATTGACAGTATGATCCTGTTGGTCATAAGCGAGTAACTGACAGTCACTCAGAAATGTTCTATTCTCATGTCTAGGTTTTTATTAAATAATACAGTATACAGGGAATGGTAAGGTGGTGTTTTGTGTGGTAAAATACATGCACACTGCTCAAAAAAAAATAAAGGGAATACTTAAACAACACAATGTAACTCCAAGTCAATCACATTTCTGTGAAATCAACCTGTCCAGTTATGAAGCAACACTGATAGTGAATCAATTTCTCTTATTTTTGTGCAAATGGAACAGACAACAGGTAGAAATGATAGGCAATTAGCAAGACAACCCCTATAAATGAGTGGTACTTCTGCAGGGGGTGACCACGGACCATTTCTCTGTTCTCATCCTTTTTGGCTGTTGTTGTGTTCACCTTTGCATTTTGTCTTTGTTCTTACCCATAGAGGTACTGTAGAGTAGCATGAGACGTTCTCTACAACCCACAGAGGTTTCTCAGGTAGTGCAGATTATCCAGCATGGCACATCAGTGCAAGCTATGGCAAGAAGGGTAGCTGTGTCTGTCAGCACAGTGTGCCGAGCATGGAGTAGAAACCAGAAGACAGGCCAGTACACAAGGAGACACCAATCGGGGTGATTTGCATTTGCCAGAGAACACCAAGATTGACAGATTCGACATTGGCGCCCTGAGCACATGTGATAGAGTCTGGAGACGCTGTGAAGAACATTCTACTGCCTTCCTTCTGATAGTATCAAAAAAGTATCCTTACTAGATGCAAAAAGAGATAGTAAGAGATCTTTTCCAAAGAAAGAAAGAGAATACCCGAATAATTGCATCTAAACTACTGGACAAAACTTATAAAGTTCTACATTAGTTTAAATAGGAACATATAGACAAAAAATGTATATCGAACAAAGTAGAAAATTTATTAATAATCGCAACAAAGGAAAACAAAAATTATTTAAAAAGGAGCCATGAGTGCCTGAAAGCCAAAATAGATCTCAGTGGCACCACCTTGGGAAAACAAGCAAGGCAGGTACAAGTACAACTAAATGGCAAGGAATGGCGATATTATACTAAGTGTCTGTGACATAGACAAATAAATGCAACCTGAAACAATTGATGATTCATATCAATGGCAATACATAATTACAGTCATATGACATGAGGATGAAGGTTTCAGGATTAGATAGTGCAAAAAGACGCCAATGCTGCCAGAAAAAGGATTGGAAAAACCTTAAATTATAGTGAAAATTTGCCTTACCTAAACCCACATGGTGGTGCCACTTCCCCTACACGCGTTTCGGCCGCGTGCCTTCGTCAAGGGTAGTGCCTTCCTTCTGATGCATGACAATGCTAGAACTCATGTGGCTGAAGTGTGTCAGCAGTTCCTGCATGATGAAGGCTTTGGTGCTATGGACTGGCCTGCCTGAATCCAATCGAGCACATCTGGGACATGTCTCGTTCCATTCACCAGTCAGAAGTTGACTGATGCTTTAATCCAGGTCTGGAAGGTGATCCATCAGGAGAACATCTGCCGCCTCATCAGGACCATGCCCAGTCGTTCTAGGGAGGTCATTCAGGCATGTGGACGGCATACATACTAATAAGCATCATTTCTTGTCTTAAGGCATTTCCACTGAAGTTGGATCAGCCTGTAATTTGATTTTCCACTTTGATTTTGAGCATCATTCCAAATCCACACCTACATGGGATATTAATTTTTTTATTTACATTGATCATTTATGTTTTATTATTCTCAATGCATTCCACTATGTAATGAATAAAGATTTGCAACTGGAATATTTCATTCACTGACATCTAGGATGTGATATTTTAGTGTTCCCTTTATTTTTTGGAACATTACATACATTATCTTGGTGATAGATGGTAGGATTGTGATGTTTATACAATTAACAAGAGTAAGATTTAAAAAATCCCTTATTGCTTTTGCAGTGTTCTCAGCTGTCAGTTGGTCTCGATGGAGAGAGCGGTGATTTGGTCACGCACGTCCTCTATGGTCCTTGACGCTTCAGTAGTTGTAGCTGCTGTATGTACTCTAAATGGCAATAAAAACATCAGTCAGTGACTCCCATCAAAATGTGTATGGTAATATGAAGGTCCTGTGCTCATAAGCTGCATGGAGGCAGACAGGATTCCTATACATCAGTACTACAGAGACGTAGGAGCTGCATGTGCTGCTGTTGGTACCTCTGATTGGCACTGTATGGTGACAGTATTATCCAATAGAAGCAACGCGCTATGGAAGAATTCCTTCATCAAACTGTGCTACATCATAGTAGCACTTTCTTTCTAAATACAATTTTAAAAAGAATAGTAAGGCAGGAGTTAATAAAACTGTACCTTTTACAATGTCCCATTATTTCCTTCTTGCTTTTTCCGGAAGCGGGAAGATGCAGTCGAGCTTTCTTTGATCCTATGTACAGTATAACATACAGTTCCAAGACAGTGTAAAGCAACAAACCAATGAATCCACTCCTACCATATGGTGCGATACTGGTTCGGTCTGTATGGCCACAATATACAAATCACATTTTCATTGTTTCCCAAGCTTAAAGATGTTCCTATAAGCATGTATCACCTATGTTCACTGAGGACCTGACTGCAAGAACCTTCACATATAATAAAAAAAAGGGGTTCCCAAGGTCCCCTGTTGTTGGGATGCAGTAGTAGTGTGCATTTGTGTCCACGGCTCCATTCAAACTCAGTGGTTACTGAAGATGGCTAAGGGTATGTGCACATGTTGCAGATTTGCGGATTTTTTCCCGCACAGAATCCGCATCTCTTGGCAGAAAACACAGGCCAAATTGGTTGCGGATTGTTTTGCGTTTTTTTTTTATGTGCGGATTTGCCTTACTCAATGTATAGTCAATGGGTGCAGAAACGCTGTGTTTCCGCACAAAGAATTGACATGCTGCGGAAAATAAACCACTGCGTTTCTGCGCGGAATTTTACGCAGCATGTGCACAGTGGTTTTTGTTTTCCATAGGTTTTCATGATACTGTACACTGCATGGAAAACTGCTGGGGATCCGCAGCCAAATCCGCAACGTGTGCACATACCCTAATATTACTCGTCTCTCATCATCCGTCCTTTTGATAGTGATTGAAGCTATGGTCACATATGATCGCTACCGTTTCTCAAGCGCCTTTGGGACCAACCCTGATCTTGTGATGGAGGGGGCCCTGGTGGTCGTGGATTTATAATTTTTTACTTTAGATAAGTAATCAATGTTATGTATAAAACCTCTTAAATAACATATCATTTGGCCTTAAAGACCTTTCACCAGTTTCAGCATATTAAAGTGGCCACATCATAGAATAGTGGCTGCAGACCTGAATAAAACATAGTTTTTATTCTTTATCATCTCTGTTGCGGAGATATTACCTTGTAATGTTTATAATTTACATTAAAAGAGTTGTCCAGGCTTGTGATGAAAGTATGCAGTCACTCTAAGTGACTGCAGACTTCAGAATCCTGAAAATGTGCGGTGCCATCAGGATTCTCCATTTACCCAGTGGAGATTTGTTTTTCCCTTTTTTCATTCATGCAAGAAAAATTATGAAACTCGCTGATAAAACGCAGTCCTTTTATGCCATGTGAAAAAAAATCTGTTTTATCAGTGATTTTGATCAGTGCTTCAGCATTTTTTTCTCAGTTGGGAAAAATAAACTGGTGGAGGTTTGTCAAGATTCTCCTGTCAAACAGTCCATGAAAAACGGACAGCACACTCATGGCATCCAATTGCTGTTTGATTTTTTTTCACGGATCCATACACTTGCATTGGAGAGTTTGATCTGACACTCGGATCAATATCAGACAAGACTTCGTGCTTTTGTCTGGACCACTTGGTCCAAACAAAAAATCGGAAGTGTGAACTACCCCATAAGTCATTATAGCTATGAGAAAAACTGACGTCTGACAGGCTGCCTAATAGATTGTGCACTTTGCACGATCTATTAGGTTTTGATCTGTACCAGATTCAGAGGCCATTATTAGGTAGCAAACATCCACTCCCTACAATCAAGTGCAAGAAACAAATGATGTGGCAGGGGGAGAGATCTCCATCTGTCAAACACTATATTGACTGCAGCATTTAAGGAGTTAGTTGAACAGCTGAAAACACTAACAGCGATTAATGCGGTTCTTACAATTTCTTTTACTCTTTAAGGGCAGTCCCACAAGTCCAGATAATTCCGGTACCGGAAAAATCGGTACCGGAATTATCCGTGTCCGTGTGCCCGTGCGTTTCTGTGGCACATCAGTGTGGCACACGTGCGGCACATGTGTGCCGACTGGGTACCACACGCACCGTGCAGGAGACAGCGCTAGAGATAAGCGCTGTCCCCTGCATCTGGTGCCGAAGCCGCGATTCATATCTTCTCTGCAGCAGCATTTGCTGTAGAGAAGATATGAAAAATCCTTTTTTTTTTTTGTTTCTCGTGTTTAAAATAAAGATCCCTGTCCCCACCCCCTGTGCGCCCGCTGTTATTAAAATACTCACCCGAATCCCTCGCAGTGTCCTGTTCTGGCCGAAGCTTCTCCTGTATGCGGTCACGTGGGGCCGCCCATTACAGAAATGAATATGCGGCTCCACCCCTATGGGTGCAGAGAAGATATGAATCGCGGCTTCAGCACCATGTGGGGGGACACCGCTTACTGTAGCGCTGTCTCCTGCACGGCAAACGGACTGCACACGGACAACGTCCGTGTGCGGTACGTGTTTTACACGGACCCATTGACTTTAATGGGTCTGTGTAATCCGTGCGCTCCCACGAACACTGACATGTCTCCGTGCTTTGCACACCTACACACGGTCCGTGAAAACACGCAGACATGTGCAGAGACACATTGATTTCAATGTGTCTACGTAAGTCAGTGTCTCCAGTACGTGAGGAAACTGTCACCTCACGTACCGGAGCCACTGACGTGTGAAACCGGCCTAAAGTAATTTCTCCCGCTAAGCTTAAATCAACTCTTTTGTACAACAGTATTACAACTGTAAATCTTAGTCCCTAAGTTGCTGTTAGGCCTCATTCACACCTCAAAACACAGAACAAGTGTCAATCTTTGAAGGATACTTTTTTCCTGTAAATTCCACTCCTGGCATACAAATACTGATGTACTGATGCAAAAATAATGACGTGTGAATGAGATCTTGGAAGCTGTGATATTCTCCACAATAATGGCAGAAAAACTTGCATTCATGAAACACATCAAACCAGCCTAAAATCATGAAACCATTTTTTTGTGTATCTTACAGCTACAGTTAGGGCCAGAAATATTTGGACAGTGACACAAGTTTTGTTATTTTAGCTGTTTACAAAAACATGTTCAGAAATAAAATTATATATGTAATATGGGCTGAAAGTGCACACTCCCAGCTGCAATATGATAGTTTCCACATCCAAATCGGAGAAAGGGTTTAGGAATCATAGCTCTGTAATGCATAGCGTCCTCTTTTTCAAGGGACCAAAAGTAATTGGACAATGGACTCTAAGGGCTGCAATTAACTCTGAAGGCATCTCCCTCATTAACCTGTAATCAATGAAGTAGTTAAAAGGTCAGCGGTGGATTCCAGGTGTGTGGTTTTGCATTTGGAAGCTGTTGCTGTGAGCAGACAACATGCGGTCAAAGGAACTCTCAATTGAGGTGAAGCAGAACATCCTGAGGCTGAAAAAAAAGAAAAAATCCATCAGACAGATAGCAGACATGCTTGGAGTAGCAAAATCAACAGTTGGGTACATTCTGAGAAAAAAGGAATTGACTGGTGAGCTTGGGAACTCAAAAAGGCCTGGGCATCCACGGATGACAGCAGTGGTGGATGATCGCCGCATACTTAATTTGGTGAAGAAGAACCCGTTCACAACATCAACTGAAGTCCAGAACACTCTCAGTGAAGTAGGTGTATCTGTCTCTAAGTCAACAGTAAAGAGAAGACTCCATGACAGTAAATACAAAGGGTTCACATCTAGATGCAAACCATTCATCAATACCAAAAATAGACAGGCCAGAGTTAAATTTGCAGAAAAACACCTCAAGAAGCCAGCTCAGTTCTGGAAAAGTATTCTATGGACAGATGAGACAAAGATCAACCTGTACCAGAATGATGGGAAGAAAAAAGTTTGGAGAAGAAAGGGAACGGCACATGATCCAAGGCACACCACATCCTCTGTAAAACATGGTGGAGGCAACGTGATGGCATGGGCATGCATGGCTTTCAATGGCACTGGGTCACTTGTGTTTATTGATGACATAAGAGCAGACAAGAGTAGCCGGATGAATTCTGAAGTGTACCGGGATATTCTTTCAGCCCAGATTCAGCCAAATGCTGCAAAGTTGATTGGACGGCGCTTCATAGTACAGATGGACAATGACCCCAAGCATACAGCCAAAGCTACCCAGGAGTTCATGAGTGCCAAAAAGTGGAACATTCTGCAATGGCCAAGTCAATCTCCAGATCTAAACCCAATTGAGCATGCATTTCACTTGCTCAAATCCAGACTTAAGACGGAAAGACCCACAAACAAGCAAGACCTGAAGGCTGCGGCTGTAAAGGCCTGGCAAAGCATTAAGGAGGAAACCCAGCGTTTGGTGATGTCCATGGGTTCCAGACTTAAGGCAGTGATTGCCTCCAAAGGATTTGCAACAAAATATTGAAAATAAAAATATTTTGTTTGGGTTATGTTTATTTGTCCAATTACTTTTGACCTCCTAAAATGTGGAGTGTTTGTAAAGAAATGTGTACAATTCCTACATTTTCTATCAGATATTTTTGTTCAACCCTTCAAATTAAACGTTACAATCTGCACTTGAATTCTGTTGTAGAGGTTTCATTTCAAATCCAATGTGGTGGCATGCAGAGCCCAACTCGCGAAAATTGTGTCACTGTCCAAATATTTCTGGCCTTAACTGTATATTCATATATCCGTTTGCTGTCCATTTTTTTTTTCTGGACAGCATATTGACCCTCAGTTTCATTGATCATTATGCACATCAGTTTTAAAAACGGGTCTGTGTCTCTGGCCTGTGAGACTCTGAGCATGCCATATTCTCATCTGCTTGGTGAATCAGACTTGGGTATTAAAGTCAATGGAAAACCATATAAACGAATAAAACATTGAAGACATTCTTTGTATTTCAGTGTTAAATCTGGTTTTCACCGATTTACTGCTAAACGTAAATGGATAGAAAAAAAAGTGTAGACAGTCTAACTATTTTAGGTTTTAAGAACAGATGAGAAAAAAATACAACGCGGAGGCAATATAGATGCCATATGGGAGGAAAAAAGGATTTTAGATACTTACCATAAAATCTCTTTCTCGGAGCCTTCTTTGGGGGGACACAGGAGACCATGGGTGTATGCTAGGTGGTACACCCACCAACTGTCATGAAGCTGATCAGTTAGTGAGAAGGCAGTAGAAGCTAAAAAAAAAACAACTTCCACAACACAGCTTTGTGCTGATGGAGGACAAGGAAGGGAGAATGGCAGGATAGGTCCGCCAGTTCTGAGACGTGCCTGATGGAGATGATCGCAACAAGGAAGGAAACCTTCCAGGAAAGCAAGAAGAGAAAAACTTCCTGAATGGGCTCAAATGGGGAACCCTGAAGGACATTCAGGACCGGATTGAGGTCCCAAGGATCCCCAGGAGGATGATAAGGAGGAACTGAATGCCAACTCCCTGCAGTCAAGTACTGACCTGGAAGTGAGAAGCCAGATACATCTGAAACAGTATTGAAAGGGCTGAAACCTGACCCTTAAGGATGCCGAGAGATAGACCAGACTAGGAAAGCCAGGAGGGAAGGAAGAGAGAAGAATATGGGAGTTGTCTAGTTGGCATCGCACCAGTGAATA
This sequence comes from Ranitomeya imitator, assembly GCF_032444005.1. Classification (NCBI taxonomy): domain Eukaryota; kingdom Metazoa; phylum Chordata; class Amphibia; order Anura; family Dendrobatidae; genus Ranitomeya; species Ranitomeya imitator. Next base: position 247,423,346 of record NC_091282.1, read on the forward strand.
AAAGCTTTTCATGTGCGATGATATGGGAGAAGAGGTCTTCCTCGCCTTAATCATGGTCTGGATAACCTGGTCAGAGAAGCCTACATCCTTTAAGTCTGCAGCTTCAACAGCCATGCCGTGAAATAGAGAGACTGAATTCCGGTTGAATAAAGGACCCTGGAAAAAAAGGTCTAGATAATCCATGAGCTTTCAAGGGCGTCTGCAAAGAGGTTGACCACTTCTGTGTACCAAGCTCTTCTGGTACAGCCAGGAGCCACGAGTATGACTGGTACTCCTTCTGCCTTGATTTTCTTAATGAGTCTGGGAATCAGCGGTAGGAATGCAAAAAGATGGATAGTTGAACTGAGACCATGGGAGAATCACAGCATCGAAGCGAGGGGGTCGCGAGACCTGGACATGAAACACGGAACTTTGATGCTCATTCTGAATGCCATCAAGTCGAGTGTACCCCATCTTTGACAGATCTGCCTGAAAACCAATGAGTTCAGGGACCATTCTCCCGCGGAGAGGCCCTTCGGACTTAGGAAGTCAGTGACCCAGTTATGTACCCCCCCAGGGAATGTGCACTTCAGATATTGCTGGCTCTCTCTGTGTTGCCCATGGCAGAATTTGAGAGACTTCTGCCATGACTGATCTTCAGGTTCTCCTTGGTGGTTGATGTATGAAACGGCTGTGGGACTATTGGACTGGAAGCAGAGTGGGCGACTTGCTAGGTGGTCCTGCCAGTTCAGTAGTATAAGATAGATGGCCGTGAGTTTCAACATGTTGATGGGAAGTGAGGATTCCTGATGAGGTCTGCTTTAGCAAGGCTGGTTGTCAAAAATGGGGGGAACCCCACACCGTTTTTTTAAATTATTTATTTAAATAATTTAAAAAAACAGCATGGGAACCCCTCTATTCTTGATAACCAGCCTTGCTAATGCTGACAGCTGTGGGTTGCAGCCACCAGATTTCAGTTTTGCCTGCCTGTTATCAAAAATACAGGGGAACCCACGCTGCTTTTTTTTAAAATTATTTATTTAGAGCGCAAGCGCCAGCTGATGAATACTCCCATCAGCCGATGCCTGCTCTCACTGTTATTAGCGGCAGCAGGTGTAGGCTGATGGGAGCAGTAGTCCAATCAGTCAACACCAGTGACCGGAGGTAAACTTTTTACCTCCGATCATAGCTGCGGGGTGACACTGTCATTTGACAGCATGGGAACCGCGGCTGTCTGACCAGCAGTAATGATTTTACCACCGATCAGAAGCAGTAACATGGACTTCCTGGTGAAGTCTGTAGTCAGTGTTCGTGCCCGAACAGTAGGTGTTTGGTACGGATGCCGAACTTTACTGTTCGGGTATGCCCATCTCTAGTCCTCGAAAGGGAGGCTGGTGAGAGATTCCTTAGAAATCGAGTCTGCATTCCAAGTTTTGAGCCATAGGAATCGTATGGCCACGATGTTGTTGGAAGCCAACGCTGAGCCACCAGCAGCGTCTAGAGACGTGGAGAGAAGGTATTTTCCCGCATAAGCAATTTGATCTGTGAGATCAGCTAGTTCATTGGGTGAGACACCCTAGAGGATGCCCTGACTAAGGAGCTCCGCCCAGGTGGAGTCAAAGGCAGGGCACGGGGTTGTGCCCCCAGCTTCAATTGCAGACTTCGTCAGAGATTCAATACATCTGTCTGTGGGGACCTTGAGGGAGGCACCATTAGAAAGAGGGAGAATTGTGTTGGAGAACAGCCGGGATACTGGAAGATCCACAACAGGTGACCCAGCGCAAGATTTGAGCAGGTCGGGAGGATACAAAATATCCATATGTCTCCTTTTTTAAAATTGTTTTCAGATGATTCCACTCCTTGGAGAATACCTTGTCAAACTCATTATGGTTGGAAAACGCCCGGGGAGGGCATTTGACCTTCAAGGATACTGTAGGCTCCATGGTAGGGGAGTCCTGTTCCTTGACATTGAAAGTCTGATTGATGGCTAATATCAGACTATCCATCATGTCTCGAATCTTGGAAGCTTGGTCAGAATCGAGGTCCGAGTCCGACTCAGAATAAACGCGGACCCAAGGGATGTCAAAGGGCTCAGGAGAAAAGGAGTGCGAGACGGAGGCCATCCTGGAGCATGTGGAGGGCGAGGGAGACCCGGAGATGGTGAAATGCGCCTGCTTCTTGGATCTCAAGCGCGATCTACCATGATGGAGCAAATAGGAGGGTGAATCTGATCTATCCCGGGGGACATTCGGAGCACCAGGGGGTGGCTAACGGGATAGGCAGACGCTCAATGACTAACTAGGGTTTAGGAAGCCTTGGTTAGGTCAGCAACAGATTGTGATAGACTGTCAGCCCACTCGGGGAAGGTGTGAGCTCTCGTCCCGGACAGCGGTAGGCTCCTGAGAGGTGGGCATCCTGGAAGGACTGCAGTCAGACAGAGGGCCATATGTTGACCTGAGGACAATTTTTTTTTTGCAGGAGAAGCAGGAAAAGTGAAGAACAATAGGGTGATGGGCGGAGGCGAGTCTCCCTAGTATTAGGCAGAGAGGAAAGTACCAGGGAAGGACTGCTGAGGAGTGATGGTGAGCCTGTGTGCAACAAGAACAGCGCCTACTTGGTCCTGAAGAAGCAGTCTGTGAGGAAGCTGCCAGCAGAGAAGAGGAAATGTTGAGGTCAGCGTTGAGCAGGGCAATGGTGTCAAAGAGGAAAGGAGAGGATAGAGTCCGGGAGTGTGCGCAAGGAATACATGCCAAGCACTGCACCAGCGATGAACAAGCAAGCAGAATGTCTGCCAGGGGGAGCCAAAGAGAAAGAAGTGCAATGAAGCTTGGCTGAAAGAGAACGGTGGGAGTGGCTAGAATGCAGTAGGCCTCGGGGAAGCCGAGGCCTGAATTTGACAACCTGGCTAGCAAAGTGATCCGAGGGAGCCGTGGGGAAAACCCCTGCATCGGCTAAAATGACGGTGAGCCCCGCACTAGGGAGAGAGGTAGGGATCACTAGACGGTCAGGTTCCAGGAACCCTGCATAATAGATAATAATGTGCCCCAGTGACTAATTATGTCAAGGAAACCCCCTCCTGGCGATGACCTAGAGAAGAAGGGAGTACCTGGTCCAGATGCAAACCCGACTTCTTCACAGAATGGAAGATAGTCTTCAGGAGCCCCGGGTAGGGGAGTCACTGGGAACTGGTCTGTCTTTTCCCTGGCACCATCACACTATGGTGGACAATCGGGCTGGGGATATGTGGCAAGGACCATCCTCCTGGCTGCCCCGAGACACGCTTGATGTGTTAGGGGGGTAGGATCCTGTCTCATAGACACAAGAGGGTACGATGTAGATCAGAACACACTATTCTCTTGGTCTCTAAAGTGGAAAGACAGGGTGAGCAGTTAAACTCTGTTGGCCGTAGTCACAAGCTTAATCTAAAATAAAAAGGATACGCTTAATAAAACACATCAAAGCCCTCAGGTAGAAAAGGCTCTAAGAGCAAACCGTTGTCTGCTTCCTATTAACACTAAGCTAAAACTGATTAGCTTCATGCCAGACGGTGGGTGTACTCTGTTGAAGAGGAACTAACTTTTATTTGCCAGGTATCAGCCTCCTAGTGGCAGCAGCATACACCCTCCTGTGTCCCCCAATGAAGCGACAGAGAACTGGTCTTTTATACAAGGATGTAAAAAATAGACACAATCGAGTAAAAAAAACATTTTTTTTACTTAAATTAAGACAAAATTCTGGCACACTTAGCTTGATTAATAAGCACCACTATTGATTCCTAATTTAATGTGTTTTCAGCCTAATTCTGTGGTTTCTTTAGCTTTGCCATTATACAAATTAGATTTGTGCTAAAACAATTGAACTAGATTTTCAAACTGAAATCTTCCTAATTAAATATAGCCTGTACGCTATGCCTCCTTCACGTTTATTTGATCAGTAGTATGCAGCAACTTTAAGGCTAAGTTCGCACGTTCAGTATTTGGTCAGTATTTTACATTAGTATTTGTAACCCCAAATCTCGTGTGGAACAATGAGAGTATAAGTATAATAGAAACACGTCACCACTTCTGCATTTTTCACTCATTCCTGGTTTTGGCTGACAAATACTGATGTAAAATACTGACCAAATACTGAATGTGTGAAAGTGCCCCTTTAGGCTACATTCCCACAATGAGCTTTTGGTGAGTTTTTGATGTTACAGATTTTCTTCACCATTTCTACATCCATCTAGCTATTTGTCTAAGGTCCACTTCCGTCTGTTTGTCTGTTACGGAAATCCCGCGTCGCTGATTGGTCGCGGCTGTCTGGGAGCGACCAATCAGCGACAGGCACAGTCCGGCCGCGAATTAGCCCCTCTCTACTCCTTTCCAGTCAGTGCCCCCTCCATACTCCCCTCCAGGCAGCACCCACATAGCGTTTTAGCAGTCCATTAAATGGACTGCATTACACCGCAGCATAACGCGGTGTAACGCAGTCCGTTAACGCTGCCATTAACCCTGTAAGTGTGACCAACTTTTTACTATTGATGCTGACTATGCAGCATCAATAGTAAAAACTTATTATGTTAAAAATAATAAATAAAAAATCATTATATTCTCACCTTCCGACGTCTGCGGCAGCCTTTTCCGCTCCTCGCGACGCTCCGGTCCCAAGAATGCATTGCGGCAACAACCTGTGATGACGTAACGGTCTCTGGAGACCGCTACATCATCACGGTTTATTGCCGCAAGGCATTACTGGGAATGGAGTGTCCCGAGGCACATCGCTAAAGGCCTTGGCTTGATCCGGGGGCTGCCGGAAGGTGAGTATATAACTATTTTTTATTTTAATTCTTTTTTTAACAGCGATATGTGCCCACATTGCTATATACTACATGGGTTGTGTTATATACTATGTGAGCTGTGTTATATACTATGTGAGCTGTGTTATATACTACGTAGGGCTGTGTTATATACTGCGTGGGCTGTGTTGTATACTACGTTGCTGTGCTCTACACTACGTGGGCTGTGCTATATACTACGTGGCTGTACTATATACTATGTGGCTGTGTTATATACTACGTGGGTTGTGTTATATACTACATGGACTGTGCTCTATACTACGTGGGCTGTACTATATACTACGTGGGCTGTGTTATATACTACATGGGCTGTGCTATATACTAGGTGGCTCTGCAATATACTACATGGCTGTGCTATATACTGCGTGGCAGTGTTATATACGTAGCTGTGCTATATACTACGTGGCTCTGCAATATACTACATGGCTGTGCTATATACTACGTGGCTGTTATATATGTAGCTGTGCTATATACTACGTGGCTGTGCTATATACTACGTGGCTGTTATATACTGCGTGGGCTGTGCTATATACTGCATGGGCTGTGCTATATACTACGTGGCTGTGCTATATACTACGTGGCTGTGCTACACGCTACGTGGCTGTGTTATATACTGCGTGGGCTGTGTTATATACTGCATGGGCTGTGCTATATACTACGTGGGCTGTGCTATATACTACGTGGGCTGTGCTATATACTACGTGGGCTGTGCTATATACTATGTGGCTGTGTTATATACGTAGCTGTGCTATATACTACGTGGCTCTGCAATATACATGGCTGTGCTATATACTACGTGGCTGTGTTATATACGTAGCTGTGCTATATACTACGTGGCTGTGCTATATACTATGTGGCTGTGCTATATACTACTTGGCTGTGCTATATACTACTTGGCTGTTATATACTGCATAGGCTGTGCTATATACTACGTGGCTGTGCTATATACTACATGGCTGCTATATACTACATGGCTGTGCTATACACTACGTGGATGTGTTATATACTACGTGCCTGTGCTATATACTACGTGGCTGTGCTATATACAACGTGGCTGTGCTATATACTACATGGGCTGTGTTATATACGTAGCTGTGCTATATACTACATGGCTGTGCTATATACTACGTGGCTGTGTTATATACGTAGCTGTGCTATATACTACGTGGCTGTGCTATATACTACGTGGCTGTTATATACTGCGTGGGCTGTGTTATACTGTATGGGCTGTGCTATATACTACGTGGCTGTTATATACTGCGTGGGCTGTGCTATATACTATGTGCCTGTGCTATATACTATGTGGCTGTGCAATATACTACGTGGCTGTGCTATACACTACGTGGCTGTGCTATATACTGCGTGGGCTGTGCTATATACTACATGGGCTGTGCTCTATACTACATGGGCTGTGTTATATACTGCATGGGCTGTGCTATATACTATGTGGGCTGTGCTATATATGTAGCTGTGCTATATACTACGTGGCTCTGCAATATACTACATGGCTGTGCTATATACTACGTGGCTGTGTTATATATGTAGCTGTGCTATATACTACGTGGCTGTTATATACTGCATAGGCTGTGCTATATACTGCGTGGGCTGTGCTATATACTATGTGCCTGTGCTATATACTACGTGGCTGTGTTATATACTAAGTGGCGGCTATATACTACGTGGCTGCTATATACTATGTGGCTGTGCTATACACTACGTGGATGTGACATATATTACGTGCCTGTGCTATATACTACGTGGCTGTGCTATATACTACGTGGCTGTGCTATATACTACATGGGCTGTGTTATATGCTACGTGAGCTGTGAGACTCTTTCGCCCGGGGCCCTCAAAAACTTGCAGCTGAGGCTCCCACTTTCGGTTGCTGGCCGTATTAATTTACTAAAAATGATATTGCTTCCCATGCTTAGCTACTGTTTTCAACACAGCGCTATGCCAATACCTAAGTCTTACTTTGCAAATTTGAATTCCCTAATCACGTCCTTTATATGGGACGGCTCTGCCAGATTTCTATTTGTACTATCTTGCGGGACAGGCCAGGGCGATAAATAAATGGATGCCCGATAGTTCTCTACCTAACTCTGAGAGTCATCTGCTTCACTCGGCCGGGATTGATTGTCCACTGGGATTTCTGGAGATGGAGAAGGTTGGTGGCCCTCGTTTGCTACCTTTACTCCGGTTGGCAAGATTAATATGGAGGCAAATTAAAAATGCCATCGGATTTGTAGATATAGTAGCTGAGATGCCATTGTGGAATAATGGTTATCTTCCGCAATTGCTGAACCATCCGTCTACCGATTTTTGGGTTTCATGTGGTGTTCTCTTGATAGGTAACATATACGACCAGGTTTTTTTTGTATCCTTTGAACAATTACAGAATACTTATAATATCCCGAGATCTCAATTTTTCCGTTATTTACAATTAAGGTCGGCTTTTCAATCACACATTATTTTATTTTATTTTTATTTTTATATAGCGCTAACATATTCCGCAGCGCTTTACAGTTTGAACACATTATCATCGCTGTCCCCAATCGGGCTCACAATCTAAATTCCCTATCAGTATGTCTTTGGAATGTGGGAGGAAACCGGAGTACCCGGAGGAAACCCACGCAAACACGGAGAGAACATACAAACTCTTTGCAGATGTTGTCCTGGGTGGGATTAGAACCCATGACTCCAGCGCTGCAAGGCTGCTGTGCTAACCACTGCGCCACCGTACTGCCTACACATGCGGAATGCGGGTACAAGTCGGGCTATTTCATCTTTGCCTTTGATAGGCATTCTCAAATCACAGGGACCTCAGGGACTTATATCCACTCTATATACAGTTAGGGCCAGAAATATTTGGACAGTGACACGAGTTTTGTTATTTTAGCTGTTTACAAAAACATGTTCAGAAATACAATTATATATATAATATGGGCTGAAAGTGCACACTCCCAGCTGCAATATGATAGTTTCCACATCCAAATCGGAGAAAGGGTTTAGGAATCATAGCTCTGTAATGCATAGTGTCCTCTTTTTCAAGGGACCAAAAGTAATTGGACAATGGACTCTAAGGGCTGCAATTAACTCTGAAGGCGTCTCCCTCGTTAACCTGTAATCAATGAAGTAGTTAAAAGGTCAGGGGTGGATTCCAGGTGTGTGGTTTTGCATTTGGAAGCTGTTGCTGTGAGCAGACAACATGCGGTCAAAGGAACTCTCAATTGAGGTGAAGCAGAACATCCTGAGGCTGAAAAAAAAGAAAAAATCCATCAGAGAGATAGCAGACATGCTTGGAGTAGCAAAATCAACAGTTGGGTACATTCTGAGAAAAAAGGAATTGACTGGTGAGCTTGGGAACTCAAAAAGGCCTGGGCGTCCACGGATGACAACAGTGGTGGATGATCGCCGCATACTTAATTTGGTGAAGAAGAACCCGTTCACAACATCAACTGAAGTCCAGAACACTCTCAGTGAAGTAGGTGTATCTGTCTCTAAGTCAACAGTAAAGAGAAGACTCCATGACAGTAAATACAAAGGGTTCACATCTAGATGCAAACCATTCATCAATACCAAAAATAGACAGGCCAGAGTTAAATTTGCAGAAAAACACCTCAAGAAGCCAGCTCAGTTCTGGAAAAGTATTCTATGGACAGATGAGACAAAGATCAACCTGTACCAGAATGATGGGAAGAAAAAAGTTTGGAGAAGAAAGGGAACGGCACATGATCCAAGGCACACCACATCCTCTGTAAAACATGGTGGAGGCAACGTGATGGCATGGGCATGCATGGCTTTCAATGGCACTGGGTCACTTGTGTTTATTGATGACATAAGAGCAGACAAGAGTAGCTGGATGAATTCTGAAGTGTACCAGGATATACTTTCAGCCCAGATTCAGCCAAATGCTGCAAAGTTGATTGGACGGCGCTTCATAGTACAGATGGACAATGACCCCAAGCATACAGCCAAAGCTACCCAGGAGTTCATGAGTGCCAAAAAGTGGCACATTCTGCAATGGCCAAGTCAATCTCCAGATCTAAACCCAATTGAGCATGCATTTCACTTGCTCAAATCCAGACTTAAGACGGAAAGACCCACAAACAAGCAAGACCTGAAGGCTGCGGCTCTAAAGGCCTGGCAAAGCATTAAGAAGGAGGAAACCCAGCGTTTGGTGATGTCCATGGGTTCCAGACTTAAGACAGTGATTGCCTCCAAAGGATTTGCAACAAAATATTGAAAATAAAAATATTTTGTTTGGGTTATGTTTATTTGTCCAATTACTTTTGACCTCCTAAAATGTGGAGTGTTTGTAAAGAAATGTGTACAATTCCTACATTTTCTATCAGATATTTTTGTTCAACCCTTCAAATTAAACGTTACAATCTGCACTTGAATTCTGTTGTAGAGGTTTCATTTCAAATCCAATGTGGTGGCATGCAGAGCCCAACTCGCGAAAATTGTGTCACTGTCCAAATATTTCTGGCCCTAACTGTACATATTTGTTGTCCCAGGGAACTGGGTCTGCCATCAATTCTATCAGAGGGAAGTGGGAGGCTCTCCTTCCTGATGTGTTGGGAGAGGAATGGGATGATATTCTGGAATCTCCAACTAAAGTTTCTCCTTCGATTAACAATAGGATGACCCAATTATATATTATATACCAGTCTTATTTGACACCGACGCGACTCTTTAAAATGGGTCGCCTCCACTCGTCAGATTGCCTAAGGTGTCATGCTCGTGATGCAGATTTTATCCACATGATTTGGAAGTGCCCTGTGGTTTTTCATTATTGGAAAGAGGTGACGACATTACTTACATCCTTATTGTCGATTCCTGTCCCGCTTGAGCCATTGACTTGCTTATTTGGAGTGTGGGATGTAGAAACTTGGGATCATTATACTGGGATATTTTTACGAGAGACACTTTTTATGGCACGGAAAGTGTTAGCGTTACGGTGGATGGGGGGTTCTCACCCGTCTCTCAGAGCCTGGGTGAAATTAGTAAACTCGATTATTCCATATGAAAGAACACTGTACCAAAACAGAGGATGTCCGGGTAAATTTGAGAAGATTTGGTGTAGGTGGAATTCCTCACATCACACTCTATTATCCACATTAATTTAACACTTCTGTAAGCAGCTGGATTTATGGTCTCCGGGGCATCGCTCACAGGGCGAGAATTACATAGAATTTTCTTGGGCGACGTATTGTTATTGGTAGTTAGAGTAGTTACTGTTATATAATAGGTAGTTTAAAAGCACTGGTGAGTTGACATACACAATTTGCTATTTTTGCATTACTTGGACATGACGTTGCATTGCAATTATTTGTATTTTATGTTATAATTGATTGTAACAAATGCAAATGTGTGTATTGTTTGATTTATTCTGAATTAATAAACGAATTTAATAGAAAAACAAAACCTGCAGCTGGCCCTGGCTTCACTGATTGTTTGCGGCCGGCCGCAAACAATCAGCAACAGGCTCAGTCCGGCCACGAATTACCACGGGATTTGAATCTCGCTTCGCTAATTGGTAGCGCCCGGCCGGCCGAATCCTGTGTATTCATTGCATTATTCTGAAATCTTCATAAATAAACTACATACATATTCTAAAATACCCGATGCGTTAGAATCGGGCCACCATCTAGTTAAGTAAAATAGGTTACTTGCATTTTTCAGATATACAAAGTGTAAAAAAAACTCAACAAAAGCTCATTGTAGGAATGTAGCCCAAAAACCGCTTTGGATACTAAACACAGAAATATACTGCAATTATAATTCTATTTTCTTTGTATTGAAAAATTTTCCATTTTGACAAAAATATAACTGAAGATATAAAAAAATAAAATATAAGTAAAACATTTTCATTCATCATCATGGACAGGATACAGAAGTAACAACATAGTACATTCAACTTGATAGGAAACCTTAAAAAATTTCAAGAATCCGAGCATGAATATGAAATATTGCTATAGGAATATATCATCAGACCAAACTCCGTCTGCCTACCCACAATGAACAACTCTGAGCTGCAGAATGTCGAAACTACACTGGGTTTCTGAAATTAGTCTACTCGTCTAAGATTTGTGTAAGGAGTAGTGGTGAGCGAACGTGCTCGGATAAGGTGTTATCCGAGTATCTTGGGCGTGCTCAAATAATACGTTCGAGTCCCCATGGCTGCATGATTCGCGGCTGTAAGACAACCCAAACACATGCGGGGAGTACCTAACAAACAGTAAAATAGTAATTACACATATAGTTAAAAAAGGAAGCTAAGCTGTTGATAACAGTAGAAGTAAATAATTTATAGAAATTTCCTTACATTCCATATTAACTGTATATGTTAAGTATGATTGGATAAAAACATTTCTTTGTGTTTTAACATGTCGTACCACATCGTATCTGTGAACGCAGATGTTTTTCAGTCAGAGCTCTCATGTTGCCGGTGCTGTAGATTTTGGCAATGCTGCATAAATATCGTTTTTGGCCCAAAGTAAGGTCTGCATGCTAAAATATAAAATATACATGAAAAAACAAAATGTGCACAGATTAATAGTTAACTTCATAGAGTTGTTATTTATCTAGAATATTATCTACAACCCAACGCTGCCATTTGAGTGCCTCACTCCAGAAGCCCCACTGGTTTTGGTGGGATGGGCCAACCATCTACTGCATATGGGGGTCTTCTGACTTTCCCAGAAAAATTATAGATCAGTCGGAATTTCAACTGCTAATCCTTTGTTTTCTGGGGAGATTAGCCACAGCTAGTGGAGTCTGATAGCGCTGTTCTCCACTCTCCCCGTTGAAAACACAAGACCACTCAGCCAAGGCATACTTCTGTAGAAGCAATTGTAGGGCATATTGTGTCTAAATCTTATGCAAGAAGCCTCAATATGAAACCAGAGGAATGTGAAAGTACAAAACGGACCTACAGGATTTTATACATCTCATATTTCAGCCTAATAAAACTTTGACCCTAAGACCCCTTCCATCCCCAAATCCTCCCACCCCCATCCCACAAAAAATCCACATTAAATAACCCCTACATTTTATGTTATGGTTTCTGCTATTTGTACACTAAAGAGCCGTAAGTAAAAAAGACTCTACCTTCAGATATGCTTCATTCTTCATAGTCCTTGGAATTTTGACAGTTTTAACCTGCTGTCTTAAAGGAACACTCTGCAGTTTGCATCCTTTCTGTGGTGCCTTTGAATTCCTATTAGCATGAGTTCCTTTAAAACAAAATGGAAACAATTGTTCCTCTACAATCTTCCATGCAGTGATCCTGCACAGAGTACACAGAAACACCTATTTGCATATTCATTGCCATAAGAAGGGGATTCACTTTGGATGTCCTAGAGGAAAATTGATTGAAGCTGTTTAAAACCAATCTAATACCCTCACTGCAAATGTCAAGAGTTAAGGTACCGTCACACTTAGCGACGCTGCAGCGATACCGACAACGATCCGGATCGCTGCAGCGTCGCTGTTTGGTCGCTGGAGAGCTGTCACACAGACAGCGACCAACGATCCCGAGGTCCCCGGTAACCAGGGTAAACATCGGGTAACTAAGCGCAGGGCCGCGCTTAGTAACCCGATATTTACCCTGGTTACCAGCGTAAAAAAACAAACACTACATACTTACATTCAGCTGTCTGTCCCTTGCCGTCTGGTTCCTGCACTGACTGCTGGCCGGAAAGTGAAAGTGAAAGCACAGCACAGCGGTGAGTCACACAGCGGTGACTCACCGCTGTGGCTGTGCTCTGCTTTCACTTTACGGCCAGCAGTCAGTGCAGGAACCAGACGGCAAGGGACAGACAGCTGAATGTAAGTATGTACTGTTTGTTTTTTTACGCTGGTAACCAGGGTAAACATCGGGTTACTAAGCGCGGCCCTGCGCTTAGTTACCCGATGTTTACCCTGGTTACCAGTGAAGACATCGCTGAATCGGTGTCACACACACCGATTCAGCGATGTCTGCGGGGAGTCCAGCGACGAAATAAAGTTCTGGACTTTCTTCCCCGACCAGCGACAGCACAGCAGGGGCCTGATCGCTGCTGCCTGTCACACTGGACGATATCGCTAGCGAGGACGCTGCAACGTCACGGATCGCTAGCGATATCGTCTAGTGTGACGGTACCTTTAGTCCAGCTGCCCCACTGCAACGAGAGGAATCCCCTGACGTTTATTTGTTCTATCTTAAAATAAAGGTATTATCATGAAGGCTTTTATTATTAACATGATTTTTTATTAATCTGAAACATAAAAAATCTAGTCAGAAAAAGTTGACAATTTCGAGTAGCTTTCATGTCAGCTTTGCCATATAGACTGGGGCAGTAAGAACACTGTCCTGTTATTATCATAAAAGGGAGTTTCCTGTGTTTTTTTATTTATGTAAGCCATGAAGGGAAGATAAAAAAGGCATGCTTACCCCAGAAATCTGCCATTCCCTACAGCTGTCTCTGCCAGACCAGAAGAGATGACGTTGCGACTACCATTCACCTGACCCTGCAGCCAGTCAGTGGACAGGTGGTTATGATGTCATCTTTACTGGTCCAGGAGCAATGATGGAAGCAGCAGTGCTGGCGTGGAGGACAGATTCCAGGGACAAGTATGCTTTCTTTGTTTATTATATAAGCATCCCTTCCTGTTCCTTAAGGTACCTTCACACATAACGATTTCGTTAACGATATCGTTGCAACGTCACGCTTTTTGTAGCAATCTCGTTGTGTGTGACAGCGACCAACGATCAGGCCCCTGCTGAGAGATCGTTGGGGAATGATCAGGACCTTTTTTTGGTCGCTGATCACCCGCTGTCATCGCTGGATCGGCGTGTGTGACGCCAATCCAGCGATGTGTTCACTTGTAACCAGGGTAAATATCGGGTTACTAAGTGCAGGGCCGCGCTTAGTAACCTGATATTTACCCTGGTTACCATTGTAAAAGTTAAAAAAAAAAAACAGTACACACTGACATTCCGATGTCTGTCACGTCCCCCGCCGTCAGCTTCCCTGCACTGACTGTGTCAGCGCCAGCCGTAAAGCAGAGCACAGCAGTGACGTCACCGCTGTGCTCTGCTTTACGGCCGGCGCTGACAGTCAGTGCAGGGAAGCTGACGGCGGGGGACGTGACAGACATCAGAATGTGAGAATGTAGTGTTTTGTTTTTTTTTTAACTTTTACAATGGTAACCAGGGTAAATATCGGGTTACTAAGCGCGGCCCTGCACTTAGTAACCCGATGTTTACCATGGTTACCCGGGTGCTGCAGGGGGACTTCGGCATTGTTGAAGACAGTTTCAACGATGCCGAAGTCGTTCCCCTGATCGTTGGTCGCTGGAGAGAGCTGTCTGTGTGACAGCTCCCCAGCGACCACACAACGACTTACCAACGATCACGGCCAGGTCGTATCGCTGGTCGTGATCGTTGGTAAGTCGTTTAGTGTAACCTTTAAAAAAGACTGTAAAATTCCATTAGTTCTCCATTGTATTGGTGGAGATCTAGATAAGGCAAGATAGTAACACTACAATATTTACAAACATACAGATGATTGAGGTCAGTCCTAAAGTCTTAATTGCTGCAGCAGTCATTTGCACATGTATAGCATGTCATCACTGCAGGAACTAAGCAGGCAAGGGACCATAAGAGTGGCAGCCAGAGCAAGTGGGCAAGTATAACTTAATTCTTTGCATTATATTATTTCTTCCTCATGGACAATTTCTTTTAAAATACTATAAAACCTCTTTAGGGCAAGTAAATTAATTAAAGGGAACCTGTCAACAGTTTTGGCCGATATAAGATACGGCCACTGCCTTTCAGGGATTATCTACAGCATTCTATACACCTGAGCAGGAGCACGATGCCGGGGAGCGATGAAGCAAGCAGGAGGACGGCATCATAAGAAGATGGGAGGCGCCGGACACGGACCTGCGACTCCCATTGGACCAGACCGACCTCCGGGTGAGTATAATATAACTTATTTTTCTTATCTTTCAGGTCGCATCGGGGGCTTATCTACAGCATTATATAATGCTGTAGATAAGCCCTGAAAGGCAATAACCGCATTTTATAGCGGCCAAAACTGCTGACAGGTTCGCTTTTAAGAAGTGACTCTGGTTGCATGGATACGTGGTTGGTTTGTTTAAAATCTGTTGCTCCACAGCAGCAAAATTTGTCTTTTCAGCCATATGCAAATTAGACTTCAAGCGCACTTGGGGTGTAATGATGCACTTGCAGTCCATAGCTCCTTTCACTTCTTCCCACCCAATGTCGTCCTTTGCTACTTGACAGTGGAGACATAGGGTTTAATTCATTAGTTTCCTGATTCGTCAATTTTCTTTTTTGTTTTGTGATATTCGTTGCCATTTTTACACCCAATTCTTCAAAATGTGAATTACTTGTACGATGGACTTGTGAATTACTTGTACGATGGACTCCTCGCCAGAGACGGACTACACCTCAACAAACCTGGGAAACACACATTCACCAGAAGACTTGCTACACTCATCAGGAGGGCGTTAAACTAGAAGCAGAGGGGACGGGAAGAAAAACATTAGACTCGAACAAAGAAGACCCAGGAAAACATACTCAGAAGGGAGGTAAGAACATTTCTAAAACAATCCACAGCGAGGAAATTGGAACAAAACAAAATCCTCTAAACTGCATGCTCGCAAACGCCAGAAGCCTGACAAACAAGATGGAAGAACTAGAAGCAGAAATATCTACAGGTAACTTTGACATAGTGGGAATAACCGAGACATGGTTAGATGAAAGCTATGACTGGGCAGTTAACTTACAGGGTTACAGTCTGTTTAGAAAAAATCGTAAAAATCGGAGAGGAGGAGGGGTTTGTCTCTATGTAAAGTCTTGTCTAAAGTCCACTTTAAGGGAGGATATTAGCGAAGGGAATGAGGATGTCGAGTCCATATGGGTCGAAATTCATGGAGGGAAAAATGGTAACAAAATTCTCATTGGGGTCTGTTACAAACCCCCAAATATAACAGAAACCATGGAAAGTCTACTTCTAAAGCAGATAGATGAAGCTGCAACCCATAATGAGGTCCTGGTTATGGGGGACTTTAACTACCCGGATATTAACTGGGAAACAGAAACCTGTGAAACCCATAAAGGCAACAGGTTTCTGCTAATAACCAAGAAAAATTATCTTTCACAATTGGTGCAGAATCCAACCAGAGGAGCAGCACTTTTAGACCTAATACTATCTAATAGACCTGACAGAATAACAAATCTGCAGGTGGTCGGGCATCTAGGAAATAGCGACCACAATATTGTACAGTTTCACCTGTCTTTCACTAGGGGGACTTGTCAGGGAGTCACAAAAACACTGAACTTTAGGAAGGCAAATTTTGACCAGCTTAGTCCCTTAATCTGGTAGACTGGGACAATATCCTCAGAAATAAGAATACAGATATTAAATGGAAAATGTTTAAGAGCATCCTAAATAGGCACTGTAAGCGGTTTATACCTTGTGGGAATAAAAGGACTAGAAATAGGAAAAACCCAATGTGGCTAAACAAAGAAGTAAGACAGGCAATTAACAGTAAAAAGAAAGCATTTGCGCTGCTAAAGCAGGATGGCACCATTGAAGCTCTAAAAAACTATAGGGAGAAAAATACTTTATCTAAAAAACTAATTAAAACTGCCAAAAAGGAAACAGAGAAGCACATTGCTAAGTAGAGTAAAACTAATCCCAAACTGTTCTTCAACTACCGTATTTTTCTGACCATAAGACGCACTTTTTTTCCTCCAAATTTGGGAGGAAAGTGTGGGTGCGTCTTATGGTAGGGATGTAGCATGTGGGGAGGGAGGCAGCAGTGAGTGGGATCGCACTGTTATCCCACTTCAGGATGTCCCCACTGCCGGAATCAGTGCTGGGGAAACCTTGTGGTCCCGATGATTAAGTGCAGTGAATATTCATTAGCTACTCCCCGCCCACCTATCAGCTGAGCAGTGAGCAACAAATGAATACTGCACTTAAGCAGGGACACACATGGCTTCCCCAGCGCTGATTCCTGCAGCAGCTGGGGAGATCTGTGTGTCCGGGGCAGGAGGCAGCAGCAGCAGGGTCCGGGGGAGAGGAGATCCCTGTACCTTCCTGGGCTGGAGCTGAGTGCTGTGCAGTGTGCACAAGGAGGACCTGTGATGATGTCAGAAGTGGGCGGGCTGGAGCATCACATGGCAGCACAGAGCCCTCCCTCTTCTTGACATCACAGGTCCTTCAGACTCCAACACTAGAATCTGCTGGCTTCCATTACCTGTGCTGTGGAAAGGCAACAAGAGGGAGGGCTCTGTGTGCAGTCATGGGATGCTTTCACCTCACCACAGTGTGGCTGGCTGCCAATTAAGAGGTTAGTCTTTCCAAAACACAATAAAGCACTCTGCCACTTCTTTAGTGAACTATAACTCCCAGCATGTCATAGGATCTGCAGGACATGCTGGGAGTTATAGTTCTCCCATTGGATTTTAAAGCAGCACTCCAGTGTTATTTTGCAGTGCTGGAGTGGTGCTTTAAATATAAGCCCTGTGCCCCCATTCTTATACTCACCCTCCAGCATCTTCATATAGTACTGTACAGACACCACACTGGTCCCGCAGCTTCCAACATAATAACATACTATTATATGTGGTGTTATTATATATAATAGTATGTTATTAAATATTTTACCACATTTTGTTGCTTCAAATATTTTTTTCCCTATTTTCCACCTCTAAAACCTGGGTGCGCCTTATAGTCCGGTGCGTCTTATAGTCCGAAAAATACGGTATATCGATAGTAAAAGAATAAAAACTGAAAATGTAGGCCCCTTAAAAAATAGTGAGGAAAGAATGGTTGTAGATGACGAGGAAAAAGCTAACATATTAAACACCTTCCTCTCCACGGTATTCACGGCGGAAAATGAAATGCTAGGTGAAATCCCAAGAAACAATGAAAACCCTATATTAAGGGTCACCAATCTAACCCAAGAAGAGGTGCGAAACCGGATAAATAAGATCAAAATAGATAAATCTCCGGGTCCGGATGGCATACACCCACAAGTACTAAGAGAACTAAGTAATGTAATAGATAAACCATTATTTCTTATTTTTAGGGACTCTATAGCGACGGGTCTGTTCTGCAGGACTGGCGCATAGCAAATGTGGTGCCAATATTCAAAAAGGGCTCTAAATTATAGGCCAGTAAGTCTAACCTCTATTGTTGGTAAAATATTTGAAGGGTTTCTGAGGGATGTTATTCTGGATTATCTCAATGAGAATAACTGTTTAACTCCATATCAGCATGGGTTCCTGTCAAACCAATCTAATCAGTTTTTATGAAGAGGTAAGCTATAGGCTGGACAACGGTGAGTCATTGGACGTGGTATATCTCGATTTTTCCAAAGCGTTTGATACCGTGCTGCACAAGAGGTTGGTACACAAAATGAGAATGCTTGGTCTGGGGGATAATGTGTGTAAATGGGTTAGTAACTGGCTTAGTGATAGAAAGCAGAGGGTGGTTATAAATGGTATAATCTCTAACTGGGTCGCTGTGACCAGTGGGGTACCGCAGGGGTCAGTATTGGGACCTGTTCTCTTCAACATATTCATTAATGATCTGGTAGAAGGTTTACACAGTAAAATATCGATATTTGCAGATGATACAAAACTATGTAAAGCAGTTAATACAAGAGAAGATAGTATTCTGCTACAGATGGATCTGGATAGGTTGGAAACTTGGGCTGAAAGGTGGCAGATGAGGTTTAACAATGATAAATGTAAGGTTATACACATGGGAAGAAGGAATCAATATCACCATTACACACTGAACGGGAAACCACTGGGTAAATCTGACAGGGAGAAGGACTTGGGGATCCTAGTTAATGATAAACTTAACTGGAGCAGCCAGTGCCAGGCAGCAGCTGCCAAGGCAAACAGGATCATGGGGTGCATTAAAAGAGGTCTGGATACACATGATGAGAGCATTATACTACCTCTGTACAAATCCCTAGTTAGACCGCACATGGAGTACTGTGTCCAGTTTTGGGCACCGGTGCTCAGGAAGGATATAATGGAACTAGAGAGAGTACAAAGGAGGGCAACAAAATTAATAAAGGGGATGGGAGAACTACAATACCTAGATAGATTAGCGAAATTAGGATTATTTACTCTAGAAAAAAGACGACTGAGGGGCGATCTAATAACCATGTATAAGTATATAAGGGGACAATACAAATATCTCGCTGAGGATTTGTTTATACCAAGGAAGGTGACGGGCACAAGGGGGCATTCTTTGCGTCTGGAGGAGAGAAGGTTTTTCCACCAACATAGAAGAGGATTCTTTACTGTTAGGGCAGTGAGAATCTGGAATTGCTTGCCTGAGGAGGTGGTGATGGCGAACTCAGTCGAGGGGTTCAAGAGAGGCCTGGATGTCTTCCTGGAGCAGAACAATATTGTATCATACAATTATTAGGTTCTGTAGAAGGACGTAGATCTGGGGATTTATTATGATGGAATATAGGCTGAACTGGATGGACAAATGTCTTTTTTCGGCCTTACTAACTATGTTACTATGTTACTATGTTAAAATGGCGCATGCAGTTACAGAATTTAGCTCAGAATGTGTAACATTCTTTATCTTTGTTTTTACCGTGTTTTGCAGCTTTTTATTAGGGCAAAAAGTTATACATTTTGCAAAATGGAGCAAAAATTGCACAGGACTTTCAAGTGTAAATAAAATACCTCTGGGATGGGGACAGGAGGATACTGGCAAAATAATTTTGCAACTTTTCAAAAAGTCGCAAATAATTTGTAGAAAAATTCTGGAAACCTTAAACTTCATGCAAAGTAGCAAATTACAAAAAAAAAATAAATAGGCGAACACATTTAAAAAAGGTTACATAAAAGTAAAAAATGAAAAGATGAATATTGTGCAAACAAAAAAGGTACAAATATGCTGAAACCTCAACAAGTGCAGTAATGAATTGGGCCATAGTCTCTGCTATATTACGTCACCTCTGTCTCTGGCTGAAATATCTCACCCACGCAGAGCTTTTCTTTTGGCTGATGCATGTAAAATATGTTACTATGCTCAAATCCTGATCTCGTACTGCGCATGTCCCAGCCAATTTGGTCCAAAGCGAGAGGTGATGTCTTACAGCTGAGACTGCCTACACTGTCATTCAATCAGCAGAGTGCGCACCTCTAGGAAAGGAGAAGTGAAGAGGCGCTATGGACTGCAGGTGCATACATACGTTCCCAATGCAGTATATTTGCATATGAATTTTGTCGTAATTGTTGCACACAGTCCCATCCCGCACTACCTCTGGTTGTCAACCACTAATGTTGCTGCCATTTCCATTTATCAGTGACCTCAGCTTTTGTGTACTTGACCCATCCATGTATTACAAGAAGGACCAGTTAGGCAAAAGATGCCTGGCTTGGTCACAGCTTTCACCAATAAGTAACTGCCAAAGTGGCTTGTATCTGGGACAAGTAATTAATAGGACAGAAATCTGATCTCACACTCACCTTCTTCAATATCCTTGTGACTAAAATCCATGGTCCTGAAAAAAAAAGATGTAGCTGTGTGTAAAGGATATAATATAATACATAAGAATATACATTAAAACAATATAATATCTATATATATATATCAATAATATATAGTAAATAATATACATTATAACAATATATAGTATATAACGTAATAAACAGTATAACAATTGAATGCACAATATATAATATACAGTATAACAGAATAAATAATATACAGTATATAATATATTGTATATCATATTATATATCAACATACATTATAGCAATATATATAGTATAACATACAGATTAATAATATATAGCATATAATATACAGTATAACAACAGAATCTAATATATAATTGCCTAGAATACTACTTCCTGCAATTTGTGCCAACTTCCGTGGCTTTGTCCGGAGCTAATGTCCGGAGCTAATGTCCGGAGCTAATGTCCGGAGCTAATGTCCGAAGATAAGTCTCCGCGGTGTTGGATGTTTTGGTCTCCCCGAGGCCAATCATCTGTGCCTTTATAGCCTTTTTACTAGGCACTGCTCCTAATAGCCAGATTCCTACTCCACACTGATGAGGGGCAAAAACCCCGAAACAGCTGTCTGTGGATGGATACCATGCTTGGCATAGGTGGCTTTCCTTCATAGGATGCTGCCCTTCCCGTGGTTGTTCCTTCCCGGGGAAAGGCCTGGCTATTCACTGCTTGCGTCGAGAAACACGTGATGGTGTCTCCGCAGCTTCTTTACATGCATCTGCATATTTCCCATAAGGGATGGGGGCAGTGTTCTGGAATCACTGCGTTGAGAAACACGTGATGGTGTCTCCGCGGTGTTGGATGTTTTGGTCTCCCCGAGGCCAATCATCTGTGCCTTTATAATGTCCGGAGATAAGTGACGTCAGTGTCCAGTGTCTGATTGGTTGCAGCCTGCTGCGAGCGACCAATCAGAAACGTGCCGTACTGTGACACACTCCGCCCGCCATTTTGGTGTGATTTTTGAATTTTTACCTCACAGCAAGTTTCTACTGCGTGGAGGCGGGCCCAGTGACGTTGCTCTTCAAGCTCCTGCCGAATTTCGTCAAAAAAATGATAATACCATTTACCAAAACTATATATATTTAGTTGTGAAGTGGTTCAGTGACATTTTCACACCAATTTTGAACTTTTGTTTGGTGTTTTCTCCATATACTGCCTATTATTTTTGTTCTTTCTTACTATTATTTATTAATTGTATTATTCTTACATTTGAATAAATAAAGTATATATGGATTCTAGACTCCCGATTCTTTAGAATCGGGCTGCCATCTAGTCTAATATATAATTGCCTAGAATACTACTTCCTGCAATTTGTGCCAACTTCCGTGGCTTTGTCCGGAGCTAATGTCCGGAGCTAGTGTCCGGAGCTAATGTCCGGAGATTAATTGCCTAGAATACTACTTCCTGCAATTTGTGCCAACTTCCGTGGCTTTGTCCGGAGCTAATGTCCGGAGCTAATGTGCGGAGATAATGTCCGGAGCTAATGTCCGGAGCTAATGTCCGGAGATAAGTGACGTCAACAGTGTCCAGTGTCTGATTGGTTGCCGCCTGCTGCGAGCGACCAATCAGAAACGTGCCGTACTGTGACACACTCCGCCCGCCATTTTGGTGTGATTTTTGAATTTTTACCTCACAGCAAGTTTCTACTGCGTGGAGGCGGGCCCAGTGACGTTGCTCTTCAAGCTCCTGCCGAATTTCGTCAAAAAAATGATAATACCATTTACCAAAACTATATATATTTAGTTGTGAAGTGGTTCAGTGACATTTTCACAACAATTTTGAACTTTTGTTTGGTGTTTTCTCCATATACTGCCTATTATTTTTGTTCTTTCTTACTATTATTTATTAATTGTATTATTCTTACATTTGAATAAATAAAGTATATATGGATTCTAGACTCCCGATTCTTTAGAATCAGGCTGCCATCTAGTGATATATAATTATATACAGCATAACAATATAACATTGTGTATCATATCTATATATCTATAATATAACGCTGGGAGCGTCACTCTGTCCGAAGCCTTTATAGACTGCGCAAGCGCAAGCGCCGGCGCAGTCTGGGCCTCACAGAGTGACGCTCCCAGGAGATCGCGGTATGCGTAAACACTGAACGCACACCGCGATCTCCAACAGAGAAGCAGGGACCGCCAGGAGGGTAAGTATGAGCTATATTCACCTGTCCTCTGTTCCACCGCTGCGCGCCGCCATCATCCCGGTCCTCGGCCTGTGACCTTCAGTTCAGAGGGCGCGATGACGCGCTTAATGCGCGCCGGCGCCGCTCTCTGACTGACCAGTCACAGCCAGAGGACCGGAAAGATGGCGGCGCGCAGCGGTGGAACGGGGCCAGGTGAATATAGTAAGTGCTGGGGGACCTGAGCTGGCGGCGATACCGGCATCTGACCCCCACAGCGCGCCGGTGTCCCCGCCTGCTCAGGCCCCCCAGCACTCGGCGCCGAGCGGGTCAGAGGCAGCGGGGCCGAGCGGGTCAGAGGCAGCGGGGCCGAGCGGGTCAGAGGCAGCGGGGCCGAGCGGGTCAGAGGCAGCGGGGCCGAGCGGGTCAGAGGCAGTGGGGCCGAGCGGGTCAGAGGCAGTGGGGCCGAGCGGAGCAGAGTAGAGTGTGGCAGATGTAGCAGAGCAGAGTGTGGCAGATGTAGTAGAGCAGAGTGTGGCAGATGTAGCAGAACTCAGTGTGGCAGGATGGGAGCAGCTCATGTCAGAATGGGGGTGCAGGATGGGAGAAGCACATGACAGGATGGGGACGCAGGATGGGAGCAGCGCATGACAGGATGGGGACGCAGGATGGGAGCAGCTCATGACAGGATGGGGATGCAGGATGGGAGCAGCGCATGACAGGATGGGGACGCAGGATGGGAACAGCGCATGACAGGATGGGGACGCAGGATGGGAGCAGCGCATGACAGGATGGGGACGCAGGATGGGAGCAGCGCATGACAGGATGGGGACGCAGGATGGGAGCAGCGCATGACAGGATGGGGACGCAGGATGGGAGCAGCCCATGACAGGATGGGGGCGCAGGATGGGAGCAGCACATGACAGGATGGGGACGCAGGATGGGAGCAGCACATGACAGGATGGGGGCGCAGGATGGGAGCAGCCCATGACAGGATGGGGACGCAGGATGGGAGCAGCACATGACAGGATGGGGGCGCAGGATGGAGCAGCACATGACAGGATGGAGACCATATACCAATATAAATGCTCGCCACCCGGGCGTAGAACGGGTTCAATAGCTAGTACAGTATAATCGTCTAAGGGGCACATCCGTCTTTTTGTCTGTCTGTCTGTCACGGAAATCCCGCGTCGCTGATTGGTCGCGGCCTGCGGGCACAGTCCGGCCGCGAATTCACCCCTTCCTACTCTCCGTCAGTGCCCCCTCCATACTCCCCTCCAGTCAGCGCTCACACAGGATTAATGGCTGCGTTACACCGCGTTATGCCGCGGTGTAACGCAGTCCGTTAATGCTGCTATTAACCCTGTGTGACCAACTTTTTACTATTGATGCTGCCTATGCAGCATCAATAGTAAAAAGATCTAATGTTAAAAATAATTAAAAAAATAAAAAAACATTATATACTCACCTTCCGACGCCTTTCCCACTCCTCGCGACGCTCCGGGACATGCATTGCGGTCTCGCGAGATGATGACGTAGCGGTCTCGCGATACCACTACGTCATCATCTCGCGAGACCGCAATGCATTCTTGGGACCAGAGCGTCGCGAGGAGCATCGGTAAACGCCTCGCCTGGATCCGGGGGTCGTCGGAAGTTGAGTATATAACTATTTTTTATTTTAATTCTTTTTTTTTAACAGGGATATGGTGCCCACATTGCTATATACTACGTGGGGTGTGTTATATACTACGTGGGCTGTGTTATATACTGCGTCTCTGTGCTATATACTACGTGGGCTGTGCTATATACTACATCGCTGTGCTATATAATACGTGGGCTGTGTTATATACTGCGTGAGCTGTGTTATATACTACGTCTCTGTGCTATATACTACGTGGGCTGTGCAATATATTACGTGGCTGTTATATACTGCGTGAGCTGTGCTATATATTACGTGAGCTGTGCTATATACTACGTGGCTGTGTTATATACTACATGGGCTGTGCTATATACTACGTAGCTGGGCAATATACATGGCTGCGCAATATACTACGTGGCTGTGCTATATATTACGTGGCTGTGTTATATACTACGTGGGCTGTGTGTTATATACTACGTGGGCTGTGCTATATACTGCGTCGGCTGTGTTATAAACTGCATGGGCTGTTATATACTACGTGGGCTGTGCTATATACTACGTGGGCTGTGTTGTACACTGCGTGGGCTGTGCTATATACTATGTGGGCTGTGTTATACACTGCGTGGGCTGTGCTATATACTGCGTGGCCTGTGCTATATACTACGTGGGCTGTGCTATATACTAGGTGGGCTGTGCTATATATTACGTGAGCTGTGCTATATACTACGTGGCTGTGTTATATACTACATGGGCTGTGCTATATACTACGTAGCTGGGCAATATACATGGCTGCGCAATATACTACGTGGCTGTGCTATATATTACGTGGCTGTGTTATATACTACGTGGGCTGTGTTATACACTGCGTGGGCTGTGCTATATACTGCGTGGCCTGTGCTATATACTACGTGGGCTGTGCTATATACTAGGTGGGCTGTGCTATATACTACGTGGCTGTGCTATATGCTACGTGGGCTGTGCTATATGCTACGTGGGCTGTGTTATATACTATGTGGCCTGTGCTCTATACTACGTGGCCTGTGATATTGCTACGTGGCTGTGCTATATGCTACGTGGGCTGTGCTATATGCTACGTGGGCTGTGTTATATGATACGTGAGCTGTGGTATATTTCTCTGCTATATCTGTGCATCATGACTCGTGGTATGTGTTAAAGAGGGGGGCCCACTGAGACTCTTTCGCCCGGGGCCCTCAAAAACCTGGAGCCGGCCCTGGCTTCACTGATTGGTCACGCCCGGCCGTGAACAATCAGCTACAGGCGCAGTCTGGCCGCGAATTGGCGCGGAATTTGAACCACGCTTCGCTAATTGGTCGCGCCCGGCCGGCTCCTGTGTATTCATTGCATTATTCTGAAATCTTCAAAAATAAACTACATACATATTCTAGAACTAGATGGTGGCCCGATTCTAACGCGTCGGGTATTCTAGAATATGCATGTCCACGTAGTATATTGCACAGCCCACGTAGTATATTGCCCAACCACGTAGTATATTGCCCAGCCACGTAGTATATTGCCCAGCCACGTAGTACATTGCCCAGTCACATAGTATATTGTCCAGCCACATAGTATATTGCCCAGACACGTAGTATATTGCCCAGTGACATAGTATATTGCGCAGCCACGTAGTATATTGCCCAGTTACGTAGTATATTGCCCAGTCACGTAGTGTATTGCCCAGCCACGTAGTATATTGCCCAGTTACGTAGTATATTGCCTAGTGACGTAGTATATTGCGCAGCCACGTAGTATATTGGCCAGTTACGTATATTGCCCAGTGACGTAGTATATTGCCCAGTCACGTAGTATATTGCCCAGTCACGTAGTATATTGCCCAGCCACGTAGTATATTGCCCAGTTACGTAGTATATTGCCTAGTGACGTAGTATATTGTGCAGCCACGTAGTATATTGGCCAGTTACGTATATTGCCCAGTGACGTAGTATATTGCCCAGTCACGTAGTATATTGCCTAGTCACGTAGTATATTGCCCAGTCACGTAGTATATTGCCCAGTGACGTAGTATATCGCACAGCGACGTAGTATACAGCACAGAGCCATGTAGTATATTGGCCAGTAACGTAGTATATTGCCCAGTGACATAGTATATTGCCGAGTGACGTAGTATACAGCACAGAGCCACGTAGTATATTGCACAGCGAGGTAATATACAGCACAGAGCCAAGTAGTATATTGCCCAGTCACGTAGTATATTGCCCAGCCAGGTTTGTCACAGGTGAAAAAATAAAAAATAAATATATACTCACCTTTCCGCCCCTTGTAGTCCACGGCAGCTTGCGGTCCCAGGGTTGGTATCAGAGCACAGGGCCTGTGATGACGTCGCGGTCACATGACTGTGACGTCATGGCAGGTCCTTCTGCCATTTGCCACTGGAAACTGCAGCGGAAGATGGCGGCCGGTGGGAGCGGCTCAGCGGACTACGGAGGGTGAGTATAGCAGGTTTATTTTTTTTAAATTATTTTTAACATTACATTTTTTACTATTGATGCCGCATAGGCAGCGTCAATAGTAAAAAGTTGGGGACACACAGGGTTAATAGCGGCAGTAACGGAGTGCGTTACCCGCAACATAACGCGGTCCGTTACCGCCGGCATTAACCGGAGGGGAGTATGCGGGCGACAGGCACTGACTGCGGGGAGTAAGGAGCGGCCATTTTCTTCCGGACTGTGCCTGTTGCTGATTGGTCGCGGCAGCCATGACAGGCAGCTGGCGAGACCAATCAGCGAATGAATAACCGTGACAGAAGGACAGACAGACGGAAGTGACCCTTAGACAATTATATAGTAGATAGCCGATGCGTTAGACTCGGGCCACCATCTAGTATATTATATACTAACATACATGATAGAAATATAATATATCATAAAGCTTACAGTATTGCAATATAATATATAGTATATACTAGTTTAGAATCTAGCCGTATAATATATAGTTTATTTAGTATAATAATAATCTATAGTACATAATATGCAGTATAATATAGAATGTACCACTAGAGTATAGCTCTCAGTATCATACATACACACTGACCTTACAGTGACCTTCTTTTGGTCCTGCTTAACATCTGGTGGCATCTCCTTCTCCTTAGCGTTGCAGACT
This sequence comes from Ranitomeya imitator, assembly GCF_032444005.1. Classification (NCBI taxonomy): domain Eukaryota; kingdom Metazoa; phylum Chordata; class Amphibia; order Anura; family Dendrobatidae; genus Ranitomeya; species Ranitomeya imitator. The sequence goes on from NC_091282.1 coordinate 247,450,653, forward strand.
GCGTGTCCCTCCATCTTCTCTAGCTGCCTCTCCCAGGTACCAGCCTTCTAGGAATATACCCGGTCTCCATGGTGACACGCGCACTGTGGGATTCACATCTGTCCTTCCTTGGATGTTCTGGGAGAGAGAGCTCAGAGCAGTCAATAACTGCAGCGCATGCGCAAACTTTTAGCCGAGTTGCTAGCCGAGTACTGCTATTATCCGTTCTGCATTCTCGGATTGAGCAGTTGCGGCCTCCGTACTGTCCCGGAAGTAAAACCACGCTCCTCTTCATGCTGGCCCGGCGTCAAGTGCGGAGACCATGCCTCGCTATGCGCAGCTCGTGATGGGGCCGGCGGGCAGCGGGAAGGTGAGGGCTGCTACCCGTGTGCTACCGACAGTGACCGTACACTGCGCACAGACTGATGGGAATGGAGGACAGTTATACTCGCCGCACATTACAGCTTCGCTTTTCTAGTTTCCCTGTGTTATATCCGGGCTCTTTGTGAGAGGAAACCTTCTTGTTTCTATTGAGAGGCTGAAACTGACATAATAGTTTCCTCAGCTGGGAGTTTGCTCCAATGTATCCATGATGAGCAACCATCATCTGGCCTAGTATCATCAGCACAAATCTCCTATCTGCTAGGTTTGCTACAATGTGTCAGTGCAGGCAAAGTGCAGCACATACAGCCCACTCTGTTCAGAGGATTGTCCTAACTGGTATAACCATGGATTGTATTCAATTTATAAATGTGCCCCAGTATATTATGTCACGGCATGCTGGGAATTATAGTTCTACAGTTAGATGGCTATAAGCTGCAGAAATGTAGATTTGAACCATCAGCCCCCTTTACACTAATCACCTTTCCTTGTGACGTGTTTGTCTTTTCGGCAGAGCACCTACTGTTCTACCATGGTCCAGCACTGCGAGGCTCTGAACAGGTCGGTTCAGGTTGTAAATTTGGATCCTGCAGCTGAATACTTTGACTACCCAGTCATGGCAGGTAAGCGATGTCCCAAAAATACCTATATTAAAGGGTTTTTTTCACAAACAAAGTACACCTTAACCAAGAGATGAGGTATAAAAATAAGTTCCACAACTGGATATGTTAAATAAAATGTTCCTGTGCTGAGATAATCTTCTAAATGTGCCCCTGCTGTGTACTGTGTAAAGTCTGTGTCTCACAGTGTAGGAACATGGTCTGATCATACCACAGCTCCTGGTCTGGAGAGGAAGGAAAAGGGAGGATACAGACAGGACAGCAGGGGATCACAGCTGATTTTTTTCCCCCCTTTTTGAGTTAGTATGGGCATACAGGTTGTATACAGCTGACATTAGTCATACCTGTATGCCTCCTGGATGATGCCTTGTTCAGTAAAAAAAAAATCAACTTTCCAGGACGTCCCTCCTGACAGCACCCTGGAGGACGTCCTCCTCTTTGCCAGGACAGGAAACATACGAGAGTTTAAAGGTCCGGTTTCACCCCCAATTCCTGTGTTTTTCCTGTCCCTGCATGGAGGGACACACGAGAGGAGCTGCACAAGCTTACCGAGCTCAGGGGGATCGTGCGGCTTGCCAATATCCTTCGCCCTGTCAAGAGGCTCAGGGTCGAAGCTTCCGAGGGGGAGTCCCTCTACCCCAAAGGCCTGGAGCAGGATGAAGCTCTGGGATAGAGCCGTTCCTCCCGCTGGGAGGCTCTCTGCTCAGGACGCGGTGCTACAAGGATGGAGATCCTGGCGTGAAGAGCGTTTCGCAGTCAGCGGGGGGGTAGTCCTTGTGACGTTACATCCAGCGTGACACGCAGAGCTTCCGAGCGGGTGGCTTCCGGAGTTTCGGTGGAGCCGCGTCACTTCCGGTATCGTCAGTGCCGGTGACGTCACTTCCGGTGACGTGTTGAAAGCGGGGTAGAGCGAGCGCTCCAGAGGTGGAACGCATAGCAGCGTGGTCACTTCTTACGATGGCGTCCAGCGTCGTGCCGGGGTGCTTCTGGCTCCAGCTTCGGATCGCATCTATGGAAGGAGACATGATCGAGGACGGAGGGGTAAGTGCGCCTGGCGCAGTCCACCCTCACCTCAGATAAAGATCCCAGCACGCCTTCTAGCCTATTACTCCCTATCTTATGTCGTTTAGGATAAGGGAACCCCCGCTCCTCCCCCAGCCACAGCTAAAAAAAACCCGGAAAGGTCTTGGTGAAGTCTAACAGATGTCCTGTATGCCACGTAAAACTTCCAGACTCCCATGGCAAGACTCTCTGTGCACCTTGTACATCAAGGGTCATGAAAGATGAGCAGTCATCGCTGCTTTCAGAGATGAGATCCCTAATTCGGGAGGAGGTTCACGCCTCTGTCCAGCCTCTCACAGCCACGTCCGTCCAGCCCCATCTGAGGCCGCAAGCGAGCCGGGCGGGAGAGAGACCAAAGGGAGCCGGAGTATACTTCTGATGAAGGTTCCAATCTAAGGGACTCTCTTTCAGAAGAAGAGGGGGAGCTCCAAGCAGAAAACCAGGACCGGGCTAGACAGTACCTTTCTTTCTCGCCTCATTGGGGGACACAGGTAACCATGGGTGTATGCTGCTGTCACTAGGAGGCTGACACTATGCAAATAAAGAAGAAGTAACTCCTCCCCGGCAGTATACACCTTCCGACAGGCACCAGGCAACTCAGTTTTTGCTTAGTGTTGTCTGTAGGAGGCAGACCTGGATCTAACACCAGATCCGCACTTCTTTTACAGGGATTTGTTTTGTTTATTGACCTTTTCCCCTTTCTTTTTCAGATACTTTTCTTCAGGGTAACAGGGTGCAGTTTTCTCACCCTGTTTTCCCCACTTTGAGCGGCCGAGAGAGCAGTGTGGTATCACCCACATTGCACCCTCTCGGACCCGCTGGGCAGGACCTTGTCCCCTGTCACCCTTCGGGTGTTCAGGGTGACCTTCTTCCTCGTTGGCCGGTCCTGCCCGTTTCCCTCCTCATCCCTCTCCTCGGAGTGGGCTGAGAGGAAGACGGCGGTCACTTCCAGTAACCCTCTCCCCCTGGTTAGGGGTCGACGCCGTCTTCTGCGCCGGAGTTCGTGGCGCGGGAAGGAGGACTTCTTCTAGGACCCTCTAGTCTACAAGGGATCCTGATGGTTCCTCATCTCCAGGTAAGGAATCTTCAATCAACAAAGCCCCCCGCCCCCCTTCCTTCCCTCACCCTGCCTGGCAGCGAACTCCATATAGCTTACCAGGCTTCCCCTGTGATAGGAGAGAGGGTGGCATTTTCAGGCGCTGGGACGCGCTAAACCGCGGGGAAAGGCTTCACATAACGCCGGCATTCTTTCCCCCCTTATTTAAAGGGAACCTGTCACCCCGTTTTTTCAGTATGAGATAAAAATACTGTTAAATAGGGCCTGAGCTGTGCGTTACTATAGTGTATTTTGTGTACCCCAATTCCCCACCTATGCTGCCGAAATAACTTACCAAAGTCGCCGTTTTCGCCTTTCAATCAGGCTGGTCTGGTCAGATGGGCATGGTGACATCGCTGTTTCTTCCCCCAGATCTTGCATACATTTACGTTGGTGGCGTAGTGGTTTGCGCATGCCCAACTTCTGAATCCACTGCGCAGGTGAAGAAAAAACGCGCGATCGGCGCTATTTCCCTGGTGATTGGTGGGGGCGGCCATCTTCCTGAGGCCGTGCGTGCGCATATGGAGTCCTCTGCTGTCCGGGGCTTCAGGAAAATGGCCGCGGGATGCCGCGCGTGCGCAGATGGAGATCGCGGCGGCCATTTTCCTGAAGCCCTTGAAGGGTCAGATTTCCGCTCTGTCCGTTCTTTTTCAAAGAGACCTGGCCTCCCTGCCTCAGGTGCGGACCTTCATCCAGCGGGTCGCTCATATAGCTCCCCCTTATCGTCCTCCTGTCGAGCCTTGGGACCTCAACCTCGTTTTGGACGCCCTCCAGCGTGCGCCCTTTGAACCGATTTAGGACATTTCCTTCTCGTTTCTATCCTGGAAGGTGGCCTTTTTGGTCGCCATCACCTCCATTAGAAGAGTGTCGGAGCTGGCGGCCTTATCCTGTCGTTCTCCCTTTCTAGTCCTGCATCAGGACAAAGTGGTTCTTTGTCCGGTTCCTTCCTTTCTACCAAAGGTGGTTTCGGCTTTTCACATCAATGAGGACATTGTCCTCCCTTCCTTGTGCCCTTCTCCGGTTCATCCCTTGGAGAAATCTCTTCACAAGTTGGATGTGGTCAGGGCTATCCGAATTTCTCGCCAGAACTGCCTCTTTTCGTCAGGCCGATTCTCTGTTCATCGTCTCGGAAGGGCGGCGAAAGGGGCTCCCCGCCTCCAAGTCCACAATTGCTCGTTGGATCCGTTCGGCGGTTCTGGAGGCATACCGCGTTCAAGACTAACCGCGTTCAAGAGTAACGGCCTCCATCGGGAGTGAGGGCTTACTCTACCCGGGCTGTGGGAGCTTCCTGGGCAGTTCGTCACCAAGCTTCAGCCTCGCAGGTTTGCAAGGCCGCAACGTGGTCATCCATTGACACCTTTGTCAATTTCTACAAGGTGCATGCTCAGGCTTCTGCGGATGCGAGCCTGGGTAGGAGGATACTGCAGGCGTCTGTTTCTGACCAGCCGTCCTAACTCCTCTTTTTCTGCAGAATATCCCGCCCTAGGGACTGCTTTTGGACGTCCCATGGTTACCTGTGTCCCCCAATGAGGCGAGAGAGGGATTTTTGGTTCTTACCGTAAAATCTTTCTTGGAGCCTTCATTGGGGGACACAGCGCGTTTCGGAGCGACCGAACAGCTCCTTCCTCGACGCGCCCTGAGGAAGGAGCTGTTCGGTCGCTCCGAAACGAGCGTTGGGGTGGGCTCTGGGTCCCCCATCGCTGAACATACCAGGTATTGTATGTTACTTAGTAACATAGTAACATAGTTAGGCCGAAAAAAGACATTTGTCCATCCAGTTCAGCCTATATTCCATCATAATAAATCCCCAGATCTACGTCCTTCTACAGAACCTAATTGTATGATACAATATTGTTCTGCTCCAGGAAGACATCCAGGCCTCTCTTGAACCCCTCGACTGAGTTCGCCATCACCACCTCCTCAGGCAAGCAATTCCAGATTCTCACTGCCCTAACAGTAAAGAATCCTCTTCTATGTTGGTGGAAAAACCTTCTCTCCTCCAGACGCAAAGAATGCCCCCTTGTGCCCGTCACCTTCCTTGGTATAAACAGATCCTCAGCGAGATATTTGTATTGTCCCCTTATATACTTATACATGGTTATTAGATCGCCCCTCAGTCGTCTTTTTTCTAGACTAAATAATCCTAATTTCGCTAATCTATCTGGGTATTGTAGTTCTCCCATCCCCTTTATTAATTTTGTTGCCCTCCTTTGTACTCTCTCTAGTTCCATTATATCCTTCCTGAGCACCGGTGCCCAAAACTGGACACAGTACTCCATGTGCGGTCTAACTAGGGATTTGTACAGAGGCAGTATAATGCTCTCATCATGTGTATCCAGACCTCTTTTAATGCACCCCATGATCCTGTTTGCCTTGGCAGCTGCTGCCTGGCACTGGCTGCTCCAGGTAAGTTTATCATTAACTAGGATCCCCAAGTCCTTCTCCCTGTTAGATTTACCCAGTGGTTTCCCATTCAGTGTGTAATGGTGACATTGATTCCTTCTTCCCATGTGTATAACCTTACATTTATCATTGTTAAACCTCATCTGCCACCTTTCAGCCCAAGTTTCCAACTTATCCAGATCCATCTGTAGCAGAATACTATCTTCTCTTGTATTAACTGCTTTACATAGTTTTGTATCATCTGCAAATATCGATATTTTACTGTGTAAACCTTCTACCAGATCATTAATGAATATGTTGAAGAGAACAGGTCCCAATACTGACCCCTGCGGTACCCCACTGGTCACAGCGACCCAGTTAGAGACTATACCATTTATAACCACCCTCTGCTTTCTATCACTAAGCCAGTTACTAACCCATTTACACACAATTTCCCCCAGACCAAGCATTCTCATTTTGTGTACCAACCTCTTGTGCGGCACGGTATCAAACGCTTTGGAAAAATGGAGATATACCACGTCCAATGACTCACCGTGGTCCAGCCTATAGCTTACCTCTTCATAAAAACTGATTAGATTGGTTTGACAGGAGCGATTTCTCATAAACCCATGCTGATATGGAGTTAAACAGTTATTCTCATTGAGATAATCCAGAATAACATCCCTCAGAAACCCTTCAAATATTTTACCAACAATAGAGGTTAGACTTACTGGCCTATAATTTCCAGGTTCACTTTTAGAGCCCTTTTTGAATATTGGCACCACATTTGCTATGCGCCAATCCTGCGGAACAGACCCTGTCGCTATAGAGTCCCTAAAAATAAGAAATAATGGTTTATCTATTACATTACTTAGTTCTCTTAGTACTCGTGGGTGTATGCCATCCGGACCCGGAGATTTATCTATTTTAATCTTATTTAGCCGGTTTCGCACCTCTTCTTGGGTTAGATTGGTGACCCTTAATATAGGGTTTTCATTGTTTCTTGGGATTTCACCTAGCATTTCATTTTCCACCGTGAATAAGGTGGAGAAGAAGGTGTTTAATATGTTAGCTTTTTCCTCGTCATCTACAACCATTCTTTCCTCACTATTTTTTAAGGGGCCTACATTTTCAGTTTTTATTCTTTTACTATTGATATAGTTGAAGAACAGTTTGGGATTAGTTTTACTCTCCTTAGCAATGTGCTTCTCTGTTTCCTTTTTGGCAGCTTTAATTAGTTTTTTAGATAAAGTATTTTTCTCCCTATAGTTTTTTAGAGCTTCAATGGTGCCATCCTGCTTTAGTAGTGCAAATGCTTTCTTTTTACTGTTAATTGCCTGTCTTACTTCTTTGTTTAGCCACATTGGGTTTTTCCTATTTCTAGTCCTTTTATTCCCACAAGGTATAAACCGCTTACACTGCCTATTTAGGATGTTCTTAAACATTTCCCATTTATTATCTGTATTATTAGTTCTGAGGATATTGTCCCAGTCTACCAGATTAAGGGCATCTCTAAGCTGGTCAAACTTTGCCTTCCTAAAGTTCAGTGTTTTTGTGACTCCCTGACAAGTCCCCCTAGTGAAAGACAGGTGAAACTGTACAATATTGTGGTCGCTATTTCCTAGATGCCCGACCACCTGCAGATTTGTTATTCTGTCAGGTCTATTAGATAGTATTAGGTCTAAAAGTGCTGCTCCTCTGGTTGGATTCTGCACCAATTGTGAAAGATAATTTTTCTTGGTTATTAGCAGAAACCTGTTGCCTTTATGGGTTTCACAGGTTTCTGTTTCCCAGTTAATATCCGGGTAGTTAAAGTCCCCCATAACCAGGACCTCATTATGGGTTGCAGCTTCATCTATCTGCTTTAGAAGTAGACTTTCCATGGTTTCTGTTATATTTGGGGGTTTGTAACAGACCCCAATGAGAATTTTGTTACCATTTTTCCCTCCATGAATTTCGACCCATATGGACTCGACATCCTCATTCCCTTCGCTAATATCCTCCCTTAAAGTGGACTTTAGACAAGACTTTACATAGAGACAAACCCCTCCTCCTCTCCGATTTTTACGATCCTTTCTAAACAGACTGTAACCCTGTAAGTTAACTGCCCAGTCATAGCTTTCATCTAACCATGTCTCGGTTATTCCCACTATGTCAAAGTTACCTGTAGATATTTCTGCTTCTAGTTCTTCCATCTTGTTTGTCAGGCTTCTGGCGTTTGCAAGCATGCAGTTTAGAGGATTTTGTTTTGTTCCAATCTCCTCGCTGTGGATTGTTTTAGAAATGTTCTTACCTCCCTTCTGAGTATGTTTTCCTGGATCTTCTTTGTTCAAGTCTAATGTTTTTCTTCCATAACTTACATCTGTTTATCTGCTGAATATCGGGTCATAGTACCAGTGTTTGTTATGTATATCTATTTGCCCATATTTATGGATTGATATCCTGATGTATTCTATTATGGTATGCTTCGGCTGTGGGTGGTGCCTTGGGCCCTTTGCTTTATAGTGTACTGCCATTTAGTGCTTCACCGTCCATACCCCTGTTCCTTTGTACCTGTTTCCATGTACTGATTTTAGCCTATTATAAATAAAGGTGATATTTTATGGGATCTATCTGCTTCTTGTGGTGATTAGGATATCTGTCGTTTTGCAGCTGTCCCTAAATGGTCCTTGGCATACATACATGGGGTGGTTTATCGGTTTCTTATACATATTTTGTGCAATATACCATAGTTTTTCCCTGTATGTAAAATGCATGTTACAATTTTGTCATGTGTCAGATGGGCACAGTCACACTCAAGACCGCTGCAGAGACAGATTCTGTCCATTTGGGATCGCCGCCAATCTTCACTAGACGATCCCTTGAGGCTATCAGGACCAGTATGGAGGTCTCTCCACTGGTGGACACAGACAGAGAACCTAAAGTTGGGTGTATTATGGTCCACCTACCCCTACGTAGTGGTCGCTACGGACGCCAGCGCATGGGGCTGGGGAGCTCCTCTACAAGGCAGAATCCTCCAGGGCAGGTGGCCAGTAAACATCAGAGACAGATCCTCAAACTTCAGAGAACTATATGCCATTTGGGAGGCCTTAAGACGAAATCGGCTCACGCTCTCAAATTGTCATGTCAGAATATATTCTGACAACTGTCTCATTCTTGAAACATCAGGGAGGCCCGAGACATTGACCACTGCAGGACCTAGCAGAAACAATATTCACTTATTTGCAAACAGAAGAAACTTGAAGGTCTCAAAATTCTTCTTTCCAGTCCACCACCTGAGAGCACCATTGGAGGACGTCCTTCTTACCCTCAGTGGGACAGGAACCACAAGCAGTTAAAAGGACCCTCCCCACTCCACCCACCAGTGTTTTTCCTGTCCCACTGCGGATAGGAACGGCAAGCATGTCCTCCGACAGTGCTGTGGGGATCGGGGGGCTCAGCCTTTCCCTTCCCCGCCGCAAGATATCTGCGGCTGATACCTGCTATGGGGGGTCCCTCCGCCTCCCCAGTGTAGCGCTGCTCCTGGAGGTCGGGTCCGCTTCCTCCTCGTGGGGGCTCTCGGTCCGGGTGCCTGTCTGCCGGGGGGTGAGTGCGGCGGCCGCTTCCAGCAGCGGCCGGCTCCAGCATGCGACCGCAACTTCCGGGTCCAGCTGCTGCGTCACTTCCGGTCGAGACGGCCGCGTCACTTCCGGTCGCGACCAGCGTGGAGGATGGCGCCGGCAGCAGCACCGGCCTCTGTGAGGGGCACAGCGTGGTCACCGCAGCGGCGGTAAGGAGGGCAGGATCAACCAGGTAAAACCTATATAATCTCACTAGGGGGGTCTGTATGCCGCCGGCCATCCTGACAAAAGGAGCACTCGGCTATACGTCCAGATTGTTATCTGCTATGGAGGAGACTGTCAGACCTGAGGGGGGACTGACCAGCTTCAGGGGCACGTGAGTGGGCTATGTTAAAGCCATACCACAAAGCTCACCCCTCCCCCTGCTTCCCTACTTACATACCCCACACATATCTCTATTTATCCTAGGCTGACCCTCCCATCCCCACAGCCGAAAGGAAAAAATTGGGGAAAAATAAATGTCCGATGTGTGCCACTAAGTTTCCAGAAAATTGGCGGAAACCATTGTGCAAATCGTGCACATCCAAGATTGTGGGTGATGAGCAGACGATGCTACTATCCAGTATGAGGACCATGATTCGACAGGAGGTTCAGGCTTCTATCTCAAGCTTGAATCTTTCCCAGGCAACTCAGTCAGAACCGCAGACTTCACGGAAGAAGCCAAGGGAAGAACATACTACCAGGGAGAATGGACTCCTCAGATTGCCGCAAAATCGTCAAATTTCAGGGAGCTATATGCGATCTGGAAAGTGTTGCGCCGGGCCCAGTCACTGGTCTGAGGCAGACACGTGAGAATACTGTCTGACAATGTCACAGCAGTGGCATTTCTGAGACACCAGGGAGGTCCGAGACATCCACCACTGCAACACTTAGCAGACCAGATTTTCAGGTGGGCAGAAAGATCTGTCAAAACCATCTCGGCAGTTCACCTGGAAGGTGCCAAGAATCAGGTAGCAGATTTCTTGAGCCGAAAGTCGGTACATCCCGGAGAATGGGAACTGAACCCGGAAATATTCAGCAGTCAGCAGTCTATGCCAGAAATGGGGAACACCTCAGGTGGACCTCTTTGCCAACAGGTCGAACACAAAGATCAGAGCATTTTTCTCTCTGAATCCTCTAGATGGAGCCACAGGAGTAGATGCCTTGTCTCAGTATTGGGGAGAAGGTCTCCTGTACGCATTTCCACCTCTTCCTCTAATACCGAAGACACTCAGGAAGATACGAGACGAGAAAGCAACCGTAATCCTGGTGGTTCCTTTTTGGCCGAAAAGAAGCTGGTTTTCTCTGCTATCCAGGATGTCAACAGAGGAACCAGTCTTACTACCGAACAGGCAGGACCTTCTACTTCAAGGTCCGGTGTTCCACAAGAATCCAGATTCTCTTCACCTATCTGCTTGGATCTTGAACGGCAAACCTTAAGATCCAGAGGCCTGTCAGAGGATGTCATTACCACACTCCAGGCAAGCAGAAAGTCGGTGACTTCGGCGATTTACAGCAAGATCTGGAAGCGGTACTGTTCTTTACTGGGAGAAGGTGCTGTGGATACTTCGAAACCGGATATTCCCAGCATCCTCGATTTCCTGCAACTCGGATTTGACAAGGGCCTTCGGCCTAGTACTCTAAAAGTACAGATTGCAGCACTTGGTGTCTTTTTTAATACATCACTAGCCTCCCATCCCTGGATAGCGAGATTTTCCAGGGCCACGCAGAGAATGAGGCCACTTGTGAGGAAATCAACTCCTCCTTGGGACCTAAACCTGGTCCTTAACACTTTGTGTAAAACCCCTTACTTACTGTCGGAAGATATGGACATAGCCAATCTCTCCTTTTAAGACTGCTTTCCTAATTGCCATAACATCGGCTAAAAGGCTGGGGGAGATACAGGCTCTTTCTATCCAGAATCCATATCTTCAAAACTTTGACGACAGCACTACTAGTCCCCTCCCACTGCAAGCTTATACTACTTACTAATGTGATGTAACATTGGTGTGTAATTGTAAATAAACTTTTTGCATCCATCCAGATGTGGTACCTAGAAAATCACTGGTGGGTGGAGTGGGGAGGGTCCTTTTAACTGCTTGTGGTTCCTGTCCCACTGAGGGTAAGAAAGACGTCCTCCAATGGTGCTGTCAGGTGGATTCCTGGAAATACAATTATCGGTAAGCACTAATTACCGTTTTCTGAACCCCTTGGATCTTCCAGATGGGATAGATGCCTTGAGCCAAAGGTGGATGGAACCTCTCTCATATGCATTTCCACCCCCGGCGCTGATTACAGCTGTTCTACGGAAGATCAAGGAGGACCAAGCAAAGGTCATTTTGATCGTTCCGTACTGGCCAAGAAGAAGCTGGTTCCCTCTACTAGGGGCCTTAGCAATCGAGAACCTAATCGAGCTGCCTCTTCAGGAGGATGTCATTCACCAGGGTCCGATTTACCATCCGAATCCAGGAAAGCCCCGTATTTCAGCTTGGATCCTGAAAGGGACATCTTGAAGGCTAAAGGCTTATCAGATCAGGTCATAGCCACTATCCAGGCTAGTAGAAAACCTGTAACATCAGCAATTTACCTAAAAATTTGGAAACGATTCTGTCTGGAGGGTGACAAGTCCGACGTTGTGACAGGCTCTCCTTACATTCCTAGTATCTTAAACTTCCTTCAGGAAGGGTTCAACAAGGGTCTTAGACCCAGCATCTTTAAAGGTACAGGTTTCAGCATTAAGCTCTTTCTTTGACTATCCTTAGCATCCGATTAAGAGAAATCTTCCTCATTGCATATGGCAAGATACTGTGAACAATTTTTCATGTTGTAGACGTTTTCTTTTATTTCATCTCAGATATCCGAGAGCTGATTGAAGTAGACGATGTAATGGAAGATGGAGCCCTTCGATTTGGTCCTAATGGAGGACTAGTGTACTGTATGGAGTATTTTGCTAATAACTTTGACTGGCTGGAGAGCTGCTTGGGCCATACTGAAGATGATTACATATTGTTCGACTGCCCAGGTACTTGGATATTCTTTGTATCTTCAGGGCAACATTTTGCTACTGCAGCATCTAGACAAATGGATTAACTGCAATGCTTGTTAAATATCTCCACATAGAACATCCGTGTGACATTAGATTTTTATGGATATATTTCCATGATTAACCTCAAACTTTTTTAAATTATGTACATTTTTAAATATATGAAAATGGATCACATACAGATGTCCATATAGATGAAAATTCTAATTTTCCTGGATGAAACTTGGTAAATTTTTCATACTCATCTGTCTCTGGCCTTTTATAGTGGGGATGTTCTAAAGATAATCTACTTCTGTAGACTTCTGGTCACACATTGTAATTGTGAATAGTATTGAAGTGGGTTGACATGTTGTGTGTTCTGTCTTTCTTTTTTTTTTCTTAACATGGTTTTACAAAATGACTACACCCTGGTTCAGTGGTTAGCACTGTAGTCTTGCAGTGCTGTGGCCCAGGGTTCAAATCCCACCAAGGACAACATCTGCAAGGAGTTAATATGTTCTCCCCATGTTTGGGTGGGTTTCCTACGGGTTCTCCGGTTTCCTCCCACACTCCAAAGACATACTGATATGAAATTTTTTTGGGGAGCCTCAATGGGGATTGTAAAGATAATGTTTGTATAGCACTGCGGAATAAGATTGCGCTATATAAGCGAGTAAAACAAAAAAATTGTGGTTTTCCCAAGAGTTTAGCAAACTTTTAGTGCCTTTATAAAGGTGAGTTCATGTGGATAATTCCAGCATAACTGAGCTTGTATTATTTTATCTAGGTCAAATTGAACTGTACACTCATCTGCCAGTTATGAAGTACCTGGTGGATCAGCTTCAGCAGTGGGAGTTCAGAGTCTGTGGTGTTTTCTTGGTTGATTCTCAATTCATGGTGGAATCTTTCAAGGTAAGTCTTACAGCCAAGCAGTAATATGAGCCATCGGAAAACATACCCTGGAGGTGACATCTGTGATGGAAAACAAAAAATATATGCAAAAAGAGGACCTCATTTCCAAAAAAAGACACTATATATCATGTAAAAAAAGAGAAAAAATATAAAACGACGATTAAAAACACCAAAGATTTGTATAATATATATCCGCCCAAGATTGAGCAAGAATAAACCGTCCTCAAATGAATATAATGGGTGCAGAGATGTAGTTGAACACACGCAAAAATAAAAAAATACACATAATGTAATACAATTGAAAAAATATTTGTACAGTGGGTGCATAATAAATGTTTCAAAGCCTAATACCGTATATACTCGAGTATAAGCCGAGATTTTCAGCCCACTTTTTTGGGCTGAAAGTCCCCCTCTCGGCTTATACTAGAGTCATACCCAGGGGTCGGCGGGGGCTGTCTAATTATACTCACCTGCTCCTGGCACGGTCCCTGCAGGTCCCTGCTTCCCCGGCGCTGCAGCTTCTTCCTGTAGTGAGCGGTCACATGGTACCGCTCATTACAGTAATGAATATGCGGCTCCACCTCCCATAGGGGTGGGGCCGCATATTCATTACTGTAATGAGCGGTAACGGTGACCGCTCACTACAGGAAGAAAATGCGTCGCCGGGGAACAGACCTGCAGCGACGGCGCCAGGAACAGGTGAGTATGACGGGGGCAGTGTGCGATATTCACCTGCTCCTTGTTCCACCGTCGGCGCCGCTGTGTCTTCCGCAGTGATGCTCAGGTCAGAGGGCGCGGTGACACGATTAGTGCGCGCCGCCCTCTTCCTGAACGTCGGTGCAGAGGATGGGGAAGACACAGCGGCGGTCAGCGGTGGAACGGGGAGCAGGTGACCATAGAAAGTGTTGGGGGCTGGAGAGTTGAGTATGTAATTTTTTTTTTATTTTTTTTAATCGCAGCAACAGCATATGGGGCAAATATCTGTATGGAGCATCTTATGTGGCCATGTGCAGCATTATATGGGGGCAAATATCTGTATGGAGCATCTTATGGGGTCATAATCAACATTTGTGGAGCATTAGACAGGGCAAATATCTGTATGGAGCATCTTATGTGGCCATGTGCAGCATTATATGGGGGCAAATATCTGTATGGGGCCATGTGCAGCATTATATGGGGGCAAATATCTGTATGGAGCATCTTATGGGGCCATAGTCAGCATTTGTGCAGCATTATATGGGGCATATTTTAATATGGAGCATCTTATGGAGCCTGTTGTGAATTCCGCTCTTGGGCTCCCTCCGGTGGTTTTAAGTGGAATGGCTGCTCCTTGGATTTAGCAGTCAGCAGCTGCTTCCACTGATTGTCTATTCTGCTCGGCTATTTAACCTGGCTCTTTCCTTCAGCTTGTACCACTTGTCAATAGTTCCTGGTTGGATTCACATCTCTTTGGATTTCCCTGTTATCCTGACCAGTTCAGCAAAGCTAAGTCCTTGCTTGCTTTTTTCTGTCCACAGGTTGTGGACTTATCCGTTCTGTGCTTTCTATGTTTGTCCAGCTTGTCAGTATGAATTAATTCTGTGTAGCTGGAAGCTCTGGGAAGCAGATTTACCCTCCACACCTTTAGTCAGGTGTGGAGATTTTTGTAAACTGTGTGGATTTTTGTAGTGTTTTATACTGACCACACAGTATTCCATCCTGTCCTTTCTATCAAGCTAGACTGGCCTCCTGTGCTCATCCTGGTTTCATTCTGTGTATGTCTTTTCCCTCTCCACTCAGTCATTACTTGTGGGGGGCTATCTATCCTTTGGGGATTTTCTCTGAGGCAAGATAGTTTTCCTGTTTCTATCTTTAGGGGTAGTTAGTTCTCAGGCTGTGACGAGGTGCCTAGGGAGTGTCAGGAGCATCCCACGGCTACTTCTAGTGTTGTGTTAAGCTTAGGGACTGCGGTCAGTACAGATACCACTTCCTTTAGAGCTCGTCCCATGTTGCTCCTAAACCACCAGATCATAACAGGAGCCCATCATAAACTGTATGGAGCATTATATTTTATGATTCAATATTGATATTCAAAAACACTTAACCTACTGATGTCTCAATTAATTTTACTTTTATTGGTATCTATTTTTATTTTTGAAATTTACCAGTAGCTGCTGCATTTTCCACCCTAGGCTTATACTCGAGTCATTAAGTTTTCCCTGTTTTCTTTATCGCTTCATTGGGGGACACAGGACAACCGTGGGTGTATGCTGCTGCTGCTAGGAGGCTGACGCTATGCAAAAAGGAAGAAAACACCTGGCTCCTTCCTGGCAGTATACACCCACCGACAGGCACCAAGCACCTCAGTTTGTGCTTAGTGTCTGTAGGAGGCGGACCTGGATCTTCAGATCCGCTGCTAACCCGGTTTGCCTTACAGGTTTTATTATTTTTATTAACGATTTTGTTTTCTCTTTCAGATACAGCATTTAGGGAATCAGGGTGTAATATCTCACCCTGCCTCCCAAGGAGGGCGACTGAGCGAGCAGTGTGGTGTCGCCCACATCGCAACTCTGTCTGCCGGCAGGACAGTATCCCCTGTCGCCCTCCCAGGTGCTCCAGGGTCTATACGGTGGCGGTCCTAGCCAAAACAGTCCCCCTCACCCCTCTCCTCGGAGAGGGCTGAGAGGAAGACTGGTCACCAGCGGTGACCTTCCCCCTTGTCTTAGGGGTTGAGACCGTCTTCTGGATGAAGGATTTCATATCCAGCGACCCTTCACTTTACGGGCCCCTGGACGATCCTCTATTCCCCTGTGGAACTGGACATGAGAAGGTAAAAGATCCAGCGCTTTTACCCTGTACCAGAGCTGCAGAACTACTCCCGGCCTTTTTACTTTCGTCTTTACCGCTACAGCTGGCCACGCCCCTCCCAGTAGACCACGGCCCGGTAGGCCACGCCCCTTCCCAGAGGCTCTTTTCCGGCGCTCTTTATTTTCCTCCACTAATGATCGCTCTTACAAACGGGAACGCCCCCCCTTCTCTCTGTGCGACCCTATCAGGAGCCTTTGCTCATTCTACAGCACAGCTCCGCCCTTTCTTCACCGCTGGGACTTCCTGTCTTGCAGCTCCGTGCATACGAGGCATTGTGCATTGGGGGACACAGACAACTCTGCTCTGCGGTGCGGTAGTCTTTCCATATCGGCCCCTCTCTCGGTATTATCCATACCTCTGTAGGTCATCTAGGTCTATTCTGTAGGATAGCGCTGCAGAATCTCCTTATGTCCAACTCTTCTGGAGCCTTCCCTCCCAAACCTACCATAACTCATTACGCTTGCGCTCGTTGCAAGATAAAGTGGTCAGTAGGCCAATCGCCGCCTCTCTGCCAGTCCTGCAGTCCTCCTGCCATGTCTGCCCCGCAGGAAGCTTCTGACTCTCGGGATGGGGGCGCTCCCCCTCCCCCCGAGTGGGCCGTTGCTATCTCGCAGTCGGTCTCTGATTTGACTAAGGTGTCTCAGTCTCGGTCCAGGCGCTTGAACGTCTTCCACAGCTACCTACAGCCACCAGTGCACCGGCCATCTCTCATGGCGAGCCGGCCGCACCTGACCCTGAACCACAAGGAGACAAGCCAGCTAGCCGTTATAGAAAGAGGACTCTGGCTCCTCGTCTGGTTCTCCGGGCCCCTCCGCAGCGCTCAAGCTGCTCTCCTCCTCCCAATTCCCCTCTTCGGAGGAGGACCTTGGCTCTGATCTGGATTCCCAGGCCGGTTCTGACTCAGATTCAGACCAGGCTTCTAGCACGCAGGCTATAGTAGATAGTCTTATTTCGGCTATCTCGCAAACCCTGAAACTAAAACAAGACGAGGCTTCCCCCCCAGGATTCCTCCGTCTCTTTTAAGCGAGTGAAGCATCCTCCTTGCTTTTTTCCTAACCATGATGAGTTTGAGTCTACCCTGTCTAAAGACTGGGAACATCCTGAAAAGCGTTTCTCGGGTAGAAAACATCTAGACGTTCTCTATCCCTTTAGCGCCGATCTACTTTCTAAGTGGGCTGAGTCTCCCAAGGTGGAGCTGCCGATCTCTCGTCTCTCTTCTAAGACTGTTCTTTCCTTACCGGATGGTGCGTCGCTTAAGGACGCATCGGACAGACAAATTGAGGCGCTGGCCAAGTCAGCCTTTGGAGCAACTGGTGCCTCCCTCTGTCCCAGCTTCGCTTCCACCTGGGTGGCTAAGGCCATCTCTGCCTGGGCCAAGATCCTTCGTTGGGGCATCTTGGCTTCACCCTCCCCTACCGAGCTGGCTGACCTCGCAGACCAGATTAACCACGCAGGACAATACTTTCTCACTGCCTCTCTAGACGCAGCAGCCTGTTCGGCCAGGGCAAGCAGCAACATTGTCGCTATCCGTCGCATTCTTTGGCTGAAGGCTTGGAATGCAGATGCTACGTCCAAAAAGTCTCTCACCAACTTAGCATTTCAAGGTTCCAGGCTTTTTGGCACTTGTCTGGATCAAATTATCTCAGACGCGACTGGGGGCAAGAGTACGTCTCTCCCCCCAGTCCAAGCCAAGACGTTTCTTTGTTTCACAAAGGGTCCTCGGACATTTCGTCCCTTTCGGCCGTTTGCGGCCTCAGACTCCTCATCTCAACAAGAGCACCCGCTACCTCGGGTGAACGCAGAAAACCCTCTTACAAGCCAGCTCCCACATGGAGGTCCAGGGCTCAGCCTCCCAGGGCTTCCGGATCTCGTTCTAACAGATACCGTTCTAAGTGACAGGTCGCCCCCACCTGGGAGTCTTTCCAGGGTGGGAGGCAGGCTTCTTCTCTTCAAGGACACCTGGCTGTCATTGATCATCGACGTCTGGGTCAGAGAGATCATTTACAAAATCGAATTTTCCACCCTCCCGGAAAATCGCTTCTTCCTCTCTCGACCGCCAAAGCAACCATCTCATTTACCCGTTTTGCTTCAAGCTGTGGCTTTTTTTCCGGGTTCTGCTCGAATCTTTTTGTAGTCCCAAAGAAGAATGGGTCTCTCCGCCCTATCCTGGATTTGAAGCTTCTGAACCGCCACGTCCAACCTCGCCTCTTCAGGATGGAACCCCTACGGTCAGTGATCGCTTCCATGGAACCCGGGGAGTTCCTCTGTTCGGTCGACATTCAAGATGCGTACCTTCATGTCCCCATCTGTGTACGGCATCAGAGATTTCTCCGGTTTGTGATCGAAGACAATCACTACCAATTCACGGCCCTTCCCTTCGATTTAGCGCCGACCCCCAGGGTCTTCACAAAAATCATGGCGGCGGTCATGGCCCTCCTTCGTTCCAGGGGGATTCTCATTATCCCTTACCTGGACGATCTGTTGATCAAGGGACAGTCTCGCCCAGACTGTGCTCAGTCTCCAGGTCTCCCTGGACACCCTGACCCGTCTCGGCTGGATTATCAACCGGGCCAAGTCCTCCCTGATTCCGTCCCAACGACTGTCCTTCCTGGGCATGGTGTTCGACACGAACTTGGCTTGGGTCTTTCTCCCGAAGGACAAGTTCTCAGTTCTCCTCAAAGCGGTCCGTCTTCTCAAACCCCCAGCTCCCCGGTCGTTTTGGTTCTGCAGAGAGTCCTGGGGAAGATGGTGGCATCCATGGAGGCCGTACCCTTCGCCCAGTTCCACACCCACCCTCTACAGCTATTCCTCCTATCCACCTGTAACAGGTCTTTGGGTTCCGTGGGCCATCCCGTCCACCTTCCTCTCCAGGTTCGTCAGTCCCTAACCTGGTGGACGCTGTCCACCTCTCTCCTGAGAGGAAGATCATTCCTTCCCCTTCAGTGGCAGGTTATCACCACCGATGCCAGCCTACTCAGGTGGGGAGCAGTCTTCCGACATCACACGGCTCAGGGCCGTTGGACCACCCAGGAAGCTCTCCTTCCCATCAACCTCCTGGAGATCAGGGCAATCTTCCTTGCGCTACTCCCACTGGCAGTCTCTTCTGACGGGTCTCCCCGTCCGCATCCAGTCGGACAATGCCACGGCCGTGGCATACTTAAACCACCAGGGCAGCACATGCAGCGGCCAAGTTATAGCAGAGGCGGCAAAGATCCTTCGGTGGGCGGAACGCCACGTTCCGGCCATATCAGTCGTTCATATTCCGGGGGTCGAAAACTGGGCAACCGACTTCCTCAGTCGCCAGGGTCTAGCAGCGGACGAGTGGTCTCTCCACCCCGCAGTCTTCGACCAAATTTGCCTTCGCTGGGGAACCCCCGACATCGACCTTATGGCGTCCCGGATGAATCAGAAAGTCCCTCAGTTTGTCGCCAGATCCCGGGACCCTCTTGCCGTGGGCCACGACGCTCTGGTAATTCCATGGGCCCAGTTCCAGTTTCCCTACCTTTTCCCTCCTCTCCCCTTGATTCCAAGGCTGGTAAAGATCAAGTTAGAAGGGATTCCGGTCATACTGATAGCGCCGGACTGGCCAAGGTGTCCGTGGTACGCCGAGCTCGTAAACATGCTCGCGGACACTCCCTGGAGACTCCCCGGTCGGCCAGACCTCCTCTCGCAGGGACTTCTCTACCACCAGAGTTCTCAGTCGCTGAGTTTAATGGCATGGCGGTTGAGGCCGCAGTCTTGAAGGACTCTGGTCTCTCTCCCCAGGTCATACAGACCATGATCAGAGCCAGAAATCCGGCGTCTTCTTGCATTTACCATAGGTACTGGAAGGCTTTTTTCCGGTGGTGTGAAACAAATGAGGTTTTTCCAATGTCCTTTTCTCTTCCAGATTTTCTTGGTTTCCTCCAGTCTGGTCTCGATGCAGGCTGATCTCTCAGCACCCTCAAGGGACAAGTTTCTGCTCTATTGATCCTTTTCCAGAGTGACCTGTCCTCCATTCACCAGGTTAGGACTTTTCTACAGGGAGTTGCGCATATCGCTCCCCCCTTTCCGTTCTCCTTTAGAACCTTGGGACCTCAACCTGGTCCTCGGTGCTCTTCAGGCTGCTCCTTTTGAGCCTCTCCAGGACGTGCCTTTTTCCCTTCTCTCTTGGAAGGTGGCTTTCCTCATCGCCATCACATCCATCAGGAGGGTTTCTGAGTTGGCATCTCTTTCTTGCTGCTCCCCCTTCCTTATTCTTCATCAGGATAAGGTCGTTCTTAGACCGGTTCACGAATTCCTTCCCAAGGTGGTCTCGGCTTTCCACATCAATGAGGACATAGTCCTTCCATCATTTTGCCCTTCTCCGGCTCCTCCCTTGGAGAAGTCCCTTCACAAACTCTACATGGTCAGGGCTATTCGGGTCTATCTTTCTAGAACCGCTCCCTTCCGTCAATCCGATTCTCTCCTTGTTGTCTCCGAGGGTCGTCGGAAGGGCCTTCAAGCATCTAAATCCACTATCTTGCGTTGGATTCGTTCTGCAATATCAGAATCGTACCGTGTTCAGGAGGCACGTCCTCCTTTGGGGGTGCGAGCCCACTCCACCAGAGCTGTCGGAGCTTCTTGGGCTGTTCGCCACCAGGCTTCTGCCTTGCAAGTTTGCAAGGCTGCAACCTGGTCGTCCTTGCACACTTTTACGAGGTTCAATAGGGTTCATACCCAAGTCTCGTCCGATGAAGGTCTTGGTAGAAAGGTACTGCAGGCGGCAGTCGACCTGAACCATTCCTTGTATTCTTTCTACCCACCACTTTCTGGGACTGCTTTTGGACATCCCACGGTATTCCTGTGTCCCCCAATGAAGCGATAAAGAGGGATTTTTGGTACTTATCGTAAAATCTTTCTTGGAGCCTTCATTGGGGGACACAGCACCCTCCCTAATGTTCTGGTACCGTTTTGGGGTCTAGGTGACCCAGTTGAGTTGGTACTTCTTCTACTGCTTTTTACACCAACTGAGGTGCTTTGTGCCTGTCGGTGGGTGTATATTGCAAGGGAGGAACCAGGTGTTTTTTGTTTTTTTTTTCTCCTTTTTGCATAGTGTCAGCGCAGCAGCAGCAGCCGCCGCCGCCCACGGTGGTCCTGTGTTCCCCAATGAAGGATCCAAGAAAGAGATTTTACGGTAAGTACAAAAAATCCCTCTTTTTGTGGCAAAATTAGGGGGGTCGGCTTATACTCGAGTATATACGGTAACTTATAATTAGGGTTTGGAACCTCATATTTACACCCATTCTTCATAGGTTTTTTAAAAAATTTTTATTGCAATATATTATTAGGTCGGCGTAGGGAAATAGTCTGTATTTTACAGGCGTAATACACAGAAATGATCCCAAAACAGCTATCCGTAGGCAGGGTGTGGCTGTGTATGTTGCGAACGTAAACCTCCGTATGGCATCCGTACAGCAAGATTTTTTTTCGTCGGCTTGCAAAATGGACATAGAACGGATCCATTCAAATATTTGTGAAAGTGTGTACATATATATATATGTATGTATACGTGTGTGTGTGTGTGTGTGTGTGTGTGTGTGTGTGTATATGTATATATATATATATATGTGTGTGTGTGTGTGTGTGTGTGTGTGTGTGTGTGTGTGTGTATATATACATACATGCATACATGCATGCATGCATACATACATACATACATACATACATACATACATACATACATACATATATATACCCTGTTTCTCTGAAAATAGGGTGCCCCCCCCGAAAGTAAGGCATGCTAGGGGGAGCACTGTGCCTGCTAGTATAATCACCCCCCCCTGAAAATAAGGCATACCTTGTTCTGTGCATGGGGCATTCAGTTGTGTCTCGCTGCCGCTGTCCGGTGCCCGCCACTGCAGCTGTTCGCAGGAGTTAATCACAGCCTCGGAGCTGTGTGCCGATCTCTGCTCATGAGCCCTGCACCAATCACAGCGCAGGAGACATGGGCCAGCTGACATCATCCATAGCCTCTGATTGTTCATGGGCTGTGATTGGCCCAGGGCTCCTGCGCTCTGATTGGCCCAGGGCTCATTTAAGGACAGTGCTATTGCTACACATGATATGGGCCAGTGATTCTGAAAGAAGTGGAGTCACAAGAAATTCCACAGGAACTTCAGAGTTTGGATTGTTATGATGATGTTCCAGAAGATGATGACATGGTTGTCATTGAATAAGTCTTGTTTTGTGTTATTAAATATTGAGATCAGTAAATGAACCATTGTTCGTTGTTTTACATGTTGTACTTGGAAATACCGTAATTATACGGTAGTAACAAGAAATTCTTGATACGATTCACAGTTTATTTGATTCTACTGTTTTGTGATGACTACTTTTCAACATACGCTGGTATGTTAATAAATGCTAATTTTTTTTTGTTCCAAAAGAATTTGTCAATTCTTTTTCTTGAGAAAATAAGACACAGTGCAACTTTCGGAGCAAAAATCAATATAAGACGGTGTCTTATTTTCGGGGAAACAGAAAATGTATGTATATATGTATGTGTGTGTGTATATGTGTATCCTACCAGCTGTTTCCCTGTGATTCTTGCCCAAAATGTGACTCCTCCACCACCTTGCTGACGTCACAGCCTTGTTGGGACATGGGTTGCTTGACACTCATCAGTAAACAAGATTATTTGGAAATTAGTGTTCATGTATGTCTGGACCCACTTTAACCTTTTCTGCTTGTGAACACTGTTTAAGGGTGGCTGAATATTAGGTTTATGCACCACAGCAAGCCTTTGAAGGATCCTACACCTTGAGGTTCGAGGGACTCCAGAGGCACCAGCAGCTTCAAATAACTGTTTGCTGCTTTGTATTGGTGTTTTGGCAGCTGCTCTCTTAATCCCATGAATTTGTCTGGCAGAAACCTTCCTCATTATGCCTTTATTTGCATGAACTCTGTCTGTGCTCTGTTTCAGTCACAAATCTCTTCACAGTATGATGACCACTCTTACGTTTTCGTGGAATATCTAATGTTTTCATACCTTGTCCAAGGCATTGCACTGTTTAATGCTTTTCAGCAGCAGAGAGATCCTTTTTAGTTCCCATATTACTTGAAACCTGTGGCCTGCTTAATAATGTGGAACATCATTTTTTAAGTAGTTTTCCTTTAATTAGAATCACCTGGAAAACTAATTATCACATGTGTTTAAGATTGATTTCAGTGATCCATTGAGCCCTGAGACACAATACCATCCATGAATTTATTTAAAAAACAAAACAATTAAATCTTTGACACTTAAATCCAATTTGCATAATAATTTGGAACAGTGTATAGTATGTACCTGTCATCTCCTGTATATAGTATGTACCCGTGTCATCTCCCCCTGTATATAGTATGTACCCGTGTCATCTCCCCCTGTATATAGTATGTACCCGTGTCATCTCCCCCTGTATATAGTATGTACCCGTGTCATCTCCTCCTGTATATAGTATGTACCCGTGTCATCTCCCCCTGTATATAGTATGTACCCGTGTCATCTCCCCCTGTATTAGACCTCGTTCACACGTTGTGTGGTCAGTATTTTAACCTCCATATTTGTAAGCTAAATTGGCAGCCTGATAAATCTCCAGCCAACAGGAAGCCCTCCCCCCTGGCCGTATATATTGGCTCACACATACACATAATAGACAGGTCATGTGACTGACAGCTGCCGTATTTCCTATATGGTACATTTGTTACTCTTGTAGTTTGTCTGCTTTTAATCAGATTTTTATTTTTGATGGACAATACCAGACTTGGTGTGTTTTAGGGCGAGTTTCATGTGTCAAGTTGTGTGTGTTCAGTTGCATGTGGCTACATGCATGTAGCGACTTTTGTGAGATGATTTTAGTGTGGCGACATGCGTGTAGCAGCTTTGTGTATGTCGAGTTGCATGTGACAGGTTAGTGTGGCAAGTTGTGTGCAGCAAGTTTTGCGCGTGGCGAGTTGTGTGTGTGTGTGTGGTGCGTTTTGAGTATTTGCAAGTTTTGTGTGAGGCAACTTTTGCATGTGTTGGAACTTTTGTGCATGTGGCAATTTTTCCGCGTGTGCAAGTTTTGCGTGTGGCTAGTTTTCCATGAGGTGAGTTTTGCACGTGTGGCTAGTTTTACGTGAGCCTAGTTTTGCATGTGGCGAGTTTTGCGCATGGCGAGTTTTGAGCGGCGACTTTTGTGTTTCGACTTTTATGTGGCGAGGTTGGTGTATGTGTGGTGAAATGTGTGCTGGGGGTGGTATGTGTTCAAGCACGTGGTAGTGTGTGGCGCATTTTGTGTGTGTGTGTACATATCCCCATGTGTGGTGAGTATCCTATGTCGGGGCCCCACCTTAGCAACTGTACGGTATATACTCTTTGGCGCCATCGCTCCCACTCTTTAAGGCCCCCTTGTTCACATCTGGCAGCTGTCAATTTTCCTCCAACACTTTTTTATTTAACGTTTTCCCCATCATGTAGATAGGGGCAAAATTGTTTGGTGAATTGGAACGTGCAGGGTTAAAATTTCGCCTCACAACATAGCCTATGACGCTCTCGGGGTCCAGACGTGTGACTGTGCAAAATTCTGTGGCTGTAATTGTGACGGTGCAGATGCCAATCCCGGACATACACACAGCTTTATATATTAGATATACATACACACTAGATGGTGGCCCGATTCTAACGTATCAGGTATTCTAGAATATGTAGGTAGTATATACCACAGGCTACGTACTATATTGCACAGTGACGTAGTATATAGCACAACCGACGTAGTGTATAACATGGGCACGTAGTGTATTGCACAGCTACGTAGTGTATTGTACAGGCACGTAGTATATTGGTCAGCCACGTAGTAGATAACATAGCCACGTCGTATATCGTAGTATATTGCACTGCCACGTAGTATATAACAGAGCCACTTAGTATATTGCACAGTCGACGTAGTATATAACAGAACCGACACAGCCACATAGTATATTGCCCAGCTACATAGTATATAGCAGGGGTCCCCAACTCCAGTCCTCAAGGCCCACCAACAGGTCATGTTTTCAGGATTTCCTTTGCATTGCACAGGTGATGCAATTATTACCTGGGCAAGACTAAGGAAATCCTGAAAACATGACATGTTGGTGGGCCTTGAGGACTGGAGTTGGGGACCCCTGGTATATAGCACAGAGATGTAGTATATAACAGAGCCCACGCAGTATGTAACACAGCCCACGTAATATATAGCTATATATATATTGTATGTATGTGTATATACCGTATATATGTGTGTGTGTGTGTGTATATATATATATATATATATATATATATTTTTAGATTGTGGCCCGATTCTAACGCATCGGGTATTCTAGAATATGCATGTGCCCGTAGTATATGGACAATGATGATTCCAGAATTCGCGGCAGATTGTGCCCGTCGCTGATTGGTCGTGGCAACCTTTATGACATCATCGTCGCCATGGCAACCATTATGACATCTACGTCGATACTGTGCCCGTCGCTGAATCAGAAACATGGGATTTCTACGTCCTTTATGACATCATCGTCGCTGTGTCCGTTGCTGATTGGTCGAGGCTTGGCGGCCTCGACCAATCAGACGCGGGATTTCTACGTTGATACTGTGCCCGTCGCTGATTGGTCGAGGCCTGGCGGCTTCGACCAATCAGAGACGCGGGATTTCCAGGAAAGACAGACAGACAGACAGACGGAAAAACCCTTAGACAATTATATATATATATAGACTAGATTGTGGCCCGATTCTAACGCATCGGGTATTCTAGAATATGCATGTCCCCGTAGCATATGGACACTGATGATTCCAGAATTCGCGGCAGACTGTGCCCGTTGCTGATTGGTCGAGGCAACCTTTATGACATTATCGTCGCCATGGCAACCATTATGACATCTACGTCGATACTGTGCCCGTTGCTGATTGGTCGAGGCCTCGACCAATCAGAGACGCGGGATTTCTACGTCGATGCTGTGCCGGTCTCTGATTGGTCGAGGCCTGGCGGCCTCGACCAATCAGAGACGTGGGATTTCCAGGACAGACAGACGGAAAAACCCTTAGACAATTATATATATAGACTAGATGGCGGCCCGATTCTAACGCATCAGGTATTCTAGAATATGCATGTCCCCGTAGTATATGGACAATGATGATTCCAGAATTCGCGGCACACTGTGCCCGTCGCTGATTGGTCGAGGCAACCTTTATGACATCATCGTCGCCATGGCAACCATTATGACATCTACGTCGATACTGTGCCCGTCGCTGAATCAGAAACGTGAGATGTCTACGTCCTTTATGACATCATCGTCGCTGTGCCCGTTGCTGATTGGTCGAGGCCTGGCGGCCTCGACCAATCAGAGACGTGGGATTTCCAGGACAGACAGACAGAAAGACAGACAGACAGACGGAAAAACCCTTAGACAATTATATATATATATAGATAAATATTTTTGCATATGCGCACATACATACACACATACATGCACACACATATATAGTCATGGCCAAAAGTATTGACACCCCTGCAATTCTGTCAGATAATACTCATTTTCTTCCTGAAAATGACTGCAAACACATTATTTGGTATTATCTTCATTTAATTTGTCTTAAATGAAAAAGCACAAAAGAGAATGAAGCAAAACATTGATCATTTCACACAAAACTCCAAAAATGGGCCAGACAAAAGTATTGGCACCCTCAGCCTAATACTTGGTTGCACAACCTTTAGCCAAAATAACTGCGACCAACCGCTTCCGGTAACCATCACTGAGTTTCTTACAATGCTCTGCTGGAATTTTAGACCATTCTTCTTTGGCAAACTTATTTGAAGGGTGCCTTCTCCAAACTGCCATTTTTTAGATCTCTCCACAGGTGTTCTATGGGATTCAGGTCTAGGCTCATTGCTGGCCACCTTAGAAGTCCCCAGTGCTTGCTCTCAAACCGTTTTCTAGTTCTTTTTGAAGTGTGTTTTGGGTCATTGTCGTGCTGGAAGACCCATGATCTCTGAGGGAGACCCAGCTTTCTTACACTGGGCCCTACATTATGCTGCAAAATTTGTTGGTAGTCTTCAGACTTCATAATGCCATGCACACGGTCAAGCAGTCCAGTGCCAGAGGCAGCAAAGCAACCCCAAAACATCAGGGAACCTCCGCCATGTTTGACTGTAGGGACCGTGTTCTTTTCTTTGAATGCCTCTTTTTTTCCCCGTAAACTCTATGTTGATGCCTTTGCCCAAAAAGCTCTACTTTTGTCTCATCTGACCAGAGAACATTCTTCCAAAACGTTTTGGGCTTTTTCAGGTAAGTTTTGGCAAACTCCAGCCTGACTTTTTTTTATGTCTTGGGGAAAGAATTGGGGTCTTCCTGGGTCTCCTACCATATGGTCCCTTTTCATTCAGCCGCCGACGGATAGTACGGGTTGACACTGTTGCACCCTTGGACTGCAGGGCAGCTTTAACTTGTTTGGATGTTAGTCGAGGTTCTTTATCCAACATCCGCACAATCTTGCGTTGAAATCTCTTGTCAATTTTTCTTTTCCTACGCATCGGGTATTCTAGAATATGCATGTCCACGTAGTATATTGCACAGCCCACGTAGTATATTGCACAGCCAGGTTTGTCACAGGTGAAAAAATTAAAAAATAAACATATACTCACCTTTCCGAGGGAGCCCTTGTAGTCCACAGCAGGTTCCGGTCCCAGGGTTGGTATTAGCGCAGGACCTATGATGACGTCGCGGTCACATGACCGTGACGTCATGGCAGGTCTTTGTAGCGCAGGCGCGCAGGGCCTGTGATGACGTCACGGTCACATGACCGTGACGTCATGGTAGGTCCTTGGCGCGCAGGGCCTGTGATGGCGTCGCGGTCACATGACCGTGACATCATGGCAGGTCCTTCTGCCACCGGAACCTGCAACGGAAGATGGCGACAAGGCGCGAGCTGCAAAGGAGGGTGAGTATAGCAGGTTTTTTTTTTTAATTATTTTTAACATTAGATTTTTTACTATTTATGCCGCATAGGCAGCATCAATAGTAAAAAGTTGGGGGGACGCAGGGTTAATAGCGGCGGTAACGGAGTGAGTTGCCCGCGGCATAACGCGGTTTGTTACTGCCGGCATTAACCCTGTGTTAGCGGTGACCGGAGGGGAGTATGCGGGCGACAGGCACTGACTGCGGGGAGTAAGGAGCGGCCATTTTCTTCCGGACTGTGCCCGTCGCTGATCCAATCAGCGAATGAATAACCGTGACAGAAGGAAGGACAGACAGACAGACAGAAGTGACCCGTAGACAATTATATAAGAGATATATATTATTTATTTTATTTTTTTTTTGTGTTCCAATTGTATATCTTTGCCCATAGTTTTGATCTGTGGACGTGGTTATTCTCATTCATTATTTTGAGCTGAGATGTTGTTAATCAGTGTTATATTTGTTCTTTTTTTGTTTTGTTTTTTACCGTTTATACTCGAGTTTAAGCCGACCCCTTCCCCCCCTAATTTTGCCACAAAAAACTGGGAAAACTTAATGACTTGAGTATAAGCCTAGGGTGGAAAATGCAGCAGCTACCGGTAAATGTCAAAAGTAAAAATAGATACCAATAAAAGTAAAATTAATTGAGACATCAGTAGGTTAAGTGTTTTTGAATATCCATATTGACTCAGGAGCCTCATACAATGCTCCATAAAGTTTGATGGGCCTCATTAAATGCTCCATATTAAAATATGCCGTATATAATCCTGCATAAAGGGTAATAAGGGCCCCATAAGATGTTCCATACAGTCACTGCCCCTTATAGTGCTGCACAATCGTTATGGCCCCATAAGATGCTCCATACAGTCACTTGCCCCATATGCTGTGGCTGCGATAAAAAAAAAAAAAAAAAAAATCATATACTCACCTTTCCGTCGCTCAGGACCACGGCACTTTTACCTGCTCCTCGTTGGGGTGTGGCTCCGTCTAGCACTGACGTTCAGCAGAGGGCACGCACTGACAACGTCACCGCGCCCTCTGACCTGAGCGTCACAGCCAGAGGACGCTTATGAAGGAGCCGCAACGGAACGAGGAGAGGTAAATATTGCGCAGTGCTGCGCTCCCCCTCCCCGTTTACTTACCTGCTCCTGGCGTGGTGCAGTCCCTGCTTCTCCCGGCGCTGCATATTTTTCCTGTACTAATTGGTCACAGTTACCACTCATTACATTAATGAATAAGCGGCTCAACCCCTATGGGAGGTGGAGCCGCATATTCATTACTGTAATGAGCGGTACCATGTGACCGCTCAGTACAGGAAGTATCTGCAGCGCTGGAAGAAGCGTGGACCACGCCAGGAGTAGGTGAGTATTATTAGACAGCCCCCGCTCCCCCTCCCCTGCCGACCCCTGCGTATGACTCAAGTATAAGCCGAGAGGGGGACTTTCAGCCCCTAAAAATGGGCTGAAAATCTCAGCTTATGCTCAAGTATATACGGGAGTTTGTTTTTTAGTCCTCCTTTTAAATATTCTTTTTGTTTTCCACTGGTTGATTTTCAAAGTCTTGACTGACATTCTCCATGTGTCTTACAGTGGGTACTGAAAGTATTCAGACCTCTTTAAATTTTTCACTCTTTGTTTCATTGCAGCCATTTGGTAAATTCAAGAAAAGTTATTTTTTTTTCTTCTTAATGTACACTCTGCACCCCATCTTGACTGAAAAAAACAGAAATGTAGTAATTTTTGCAAATTTATTAAAGAAAAACTAAAATCACATGGTCATAAGTATTCAGACCCTTTGCTCCGTATTGAGTAGAAGCACCTTTTGAGCTAGTACAGCCATGAGTCTTCTTGGGAATGATGCAACAAGTTTTTCACACCTGGATTTGGGGATTCTCTGCCATTCTTCCTTGCAGATCCTCTCCAGTTCCGTCAGGTTGGATGGTGGACGTTGGTGGACAGCCATTTTCAGGTCTCTCCATAGATGCTCAATTGGGTTTAGTTCAGGGCTCTGGCTGGGCCAGTCAAGAATGGTCACAGAGTTGTTCTGAAGCCACTCCTTTGTTATTTTAGCAGTGTGCTTAGGGTCATTGTATTGTTGGAAGGTGAACCTTCGGCCAAGTCTGAGGTCCAGAGCACTCTGGAAGAGGTTTTCATCCAGGATATCTCTGTATTTGACCACATTCATGTTTCCTTCAATGGCATCCAGTCATCCTGTCCCTGCAGCTGAAAAACACCCTCATAGCATGATGCTGCCACCACCATGTTTCACTGTTGGGATTGTATTGGGCAGGTGATCAGTAGTGCTTGGTTTTCTCCACACATACCACATTGAATTATCAACAAAAATGTCTTTCTTCGTCTCATCAGACCAGAGAATCTTATTTCTCATAGTCTGGGAGTCCTTCATGTGTTTGTTGGCAAACTCTATGCGGGCCGTTCATATATCTTGCAATGAGGAGAGGCTTCCGTCGGGCCACTCTGCCATAAAGGCTCGACTGGTGAGGGCTGCAGTGATAGATGACTTTGTGGATCTTTCTCCGATCTCCATACTGTGTCTCTGGAGCTCAGCTACAGTGATCTTGGAGTTCTTCTTTACCTCTCTCACCAAGGCTCTTCTCCCACGGTTGCTCAGTTTGGCTGGACGGCCAGATCTAGAAAGACTTCTGGTTGTCCCAAACTTCTTCTATTTAAGGATTATGGAGGCCACTGTGTTCTCAGGAATCTTGAGTACTGCAGAATGTCTGTTGTAACTTTGGCCAGATCTGTGCCTTGCCACAATTGTCTGGACTCTTTGGCCAGTTCCTTTGACCTCATGATTCTCATTTGGTCTGACATGCACTGTGAGGTCTTGTATAGACAGGTGTGTGCCTTTCCAAATCAAGTCCATCAGTTTTTCTTTTTTATTAAATTTGCAAAAATTTCTACATTTCTGTTTTTTTTCAGTCAAGATTGGGTGTACATTAATGAGAAAACTAACTCTTTTGAATTTACCAAATGGCTGCAATGAAACAGAGTGAAAAATTTAAAGGGGTCAGAACACTTTCCGTACCCACTGTAATATTTTTGCCCACTAAAATTTTGCTCGTCTTCATCTTTTGCATCCTTATTACATAAATGTAGTAAAATTTTTCTTAACTAGTCCCTCCATTTCCAAATCTAACATTAGGCATGGAAAGATGCTAGTGCATTGTGGGTGGTATAGCTGCTGAGGAACATATTTTATTAATTAAGATAGATGCACTATAGTGCCTGGTTGTCATATGACGGCAGCCGAAGCAGAACAGAATTGGAAGGACATTTTAAAAGCTGTTATCTATTATTATTTTTTTTTTTTTTAATCAGTTTATATCCGGTGTCATGGCTGCCCTCAGCGCAATGGTCTCCTTGGAGATACCACAATGCAATATCATGACCAAGATGGATTTATTGAGCAAGAAAGCCAAAAAGGAAATCGAAAAGTAAGATTAAAAGTGAGTTTGTCAACCCAAACTGACAGTAAAAACTAAACACACAGTCCCAAATGGGATGTAGGCCTTAAAAGTCATACCGTCTACTGTTTTGCTTACTGCCTCCGTTCTGCAGGAAATAAAGTTCAATTAAACGTATTAATTATGGTACTCGGTGCACTTGTGTGTGACCAAGAAACTCATCGTGCTGTTCCATCCACTAATTTTATATGCCCCCACTCAATCACTGGTGATTGACAGCACTGGCTTTCCTGGAGCGAACAATGTCTGTAGAGAAAGCTCAGCCAAGCCAGAGAGCTGTACCCTCTAGAAGGCCATATGCTTAGTTTATACTGTAAGTTTGGTCTGACAGACTACCGTTCAAATTGTCCTACTTCTTACTATGCAATCTGTTAATTTTGCACATGTAAATTATGTTTCCCCTCTAAAAGATTTTTAGACCCAGACATGTATTCCATGATTGAAGACTCAACAAGTAAACTGAGAAGCAAGAAATTCAAGAAGCTGACAAAGGCGATTTGTGAATTGGTAAATTGGTCCTTTTTTTTTTTTTTTACTTTGATTCACAATTGCAAATCCCTAGCAAATTAAAATTATAGTGCTATTCCATACATGTGGATGAGGCTTTCACGGCATGCAGGATTTCGACATATTCAGCTTGATAGTTATACCGCATATTTAAATCCTTCAATGTAATAAGGGTGAAATCCACAGCAAATTTTGAATGTAAGGGCTCACACTCATCAGTGTAAATAAAATCAGTCTGATGTTGATCCAGAAAAGTAGGACAAGTGTCATGCAAGTACTATTTATTAATTAATTTCTCACCTATGCAATCCAGTTTTAACATCGGCTTTTACATACATTAGTTTTCTGTTATTTCAAGCTAGTTTTGGAACTAATAAACCAATCTTTTATACAGATACAGATAGAAATGTTAGTAAGATATGTAATTAGTGCATTATGTGTGTAGCTTACAGCACATGTATTTAGCTAATAAATGAAATAAAAAAATGACGTGGTCTTCCCCCCCCTTAATTTTGTTAGCTAGCTGAGGGAAAGCCAACATCTGGGGGCTCATGTTTACAGTCTGTGAAGGGGGTAATGAACATGGAGTTTCCCAGGCTATTAATATCCGCATCAATCACAAGGATTATTAGTGAAGAGGCAGCTATAAGACACCCCCATTACTAACCCCATAGTTAAATAGTCAGGCTATTTAATATCAGCCTGCAGCAGTCTATCTAGCCTTTGCTGATTATTGACAATAGGTGAACCCCATGTTATTTTGGGGGGTCCCCCTTGTCAATAACCAGTTAAGGCTATGCAGACTGATATGAGCTGATGTTAATAGCCTGGGAAGCTCCATATTTATTACCCCTTTCCCAGACTAAAAACATCAGCCCACAGCTGTTGCTTTTCCTCAGCTGGTTAAGAAAATGAAGTGGAACCCCACACTATATTTATTTATTTTTTTTCTTTCTCAGTTCTATCCTGACAGTTCACTCCGTGAATTTACAGTACTCGGGTGATGAAATGTCGGGTTTTTTGAGATGGGAGTGTAAAAATAGCACGGTCATGTGCTGTGAAACTTTTTTTTTTTCTCTCGCACCCATTGACTTGCATTGGCGAATCTCATCCAATATACGCGGCCAATCGCAGCATGCTGCAATATTTTTTTATACAATCCAAGCTAAAAAAAACAACAAATCACAGCTGAACACAGAATCACTAACACTAGTCAGAGTGCAATCCGATTTTATTTGTGTGTGTATATTATATTGGATTGAAATTGTCCATTCTAAATGCAGATGAGTGTGAGCCCTGTGAGGACAGGAGTTATATTTATCCTTTATTTTTGTACGCGCATCTCCTTGCTTCCAAAATGGAGTTTATGGTTTGAGATAAGTGGGGTCTTAGCAATGTCTTTGACTAAAGACTTGGAGATAATAGAGAAGTGAATCTAATGAGTAGAGCCACACCTAGATCCAAAACCTGCTTGTCGAAGGTGTTAACTTTCCGTCAATTAGATGTTGTGGCGACACAAGAGGTCGGCGTGCACCCAGGTCCGCTAGCTGGAACCGCATGGACCAGGGATCGTCCCTCCTAACGCCCTCTCTCCCATTACGTGGGCATAATGCTACTCAGACAACACAGAGTGAGGGTAAAACAGTGTAGCAATGCTTTATTGAACCACAAAACAGACAGATAACACATAGAACAGTACCAGCAAAATTCCCCAAGATGGTGTACATTAGTGTGTCACCCTTCAGTTGACCCACCCGGATAATAGCAGATGTTACGTCAGAGCTCCCAGGGTCGGCTACCCCACCTGTGGTACACACGTACAGAGAGGAGGTAACGACAAGCGTAGGAAGATGACTGTCCACGGAGTCCTTACAAGGTCCAAGGCCAGTTGACACGAGAGTCACAACATGGCTTATCCGACCATCTGTATGGACCTCAGGCGACCAGCGGGTCCCAATCCTGGCTTTCTCCAAACGTATCCATGGTTCAGCGATGTTCAATAGAACAGATCTGAATTCTTCCAACTGGAGCCGAAAACCCGTAGGTTGTTTCCTGTAGAATGATAGATCCGTGTCTCTCGTGATGGTGCCATGATATTGGCTGCTGTCCTGTCTCTGGCTGTCTGTCTCTTTATACAGAGGCATGTAACCAATTTTTAAATTTGCCGTGTCATTCAGTCCACCCTCACAGATAAGGGGAGGAATGGTGACGACCAAGTTGCCTTATTTGATTACGTAATCTGTTTGTTGATTTTTAAAACAGGAGGAAAATCTATGCAAACTATCTGGGCTACACTATGTATAATTAGCATAACAGTAGACCTCACTAATCATCCAGGATAAGCGCACAATATGTTATATCAAATATCAGCTTACAAGTCAATATTCCAGGTTTAGGGTACCGTTACACTAAACAATTTACCAACGATCACGACCAGCGATACGACCTGGCCGTGATTGTTGGTAAGTCGTTGTGTGGTCGCTGGGGAGCTGTCACACAGACAGCTCTCTCCAGCGACCAACGATCTGGGGAAAGACTTCGGCATCGTTGAAACTGTCTTCAACGATGCCGAAGTCCCCGGGTAACCAGGGTAAACATCGGGTTACTAAGTGCAGGGCCGCGCTTAGTAACCTGATATTTACCCTGGTTACCATTGTAAAAGTAAAAAAAAAACAACAAAAAACAGTACATACTCACATTCTGATGTCTGTCACGTCCCCCGGCATCCACAGGGTTTTAACTGCTTTCGGCAGGAGCGCTGCTAATGCACGCGCTCCGGCCGAGCGCTTCCCTCCACTGACTGTCAGTGCCGGCCGTAATGCAGAGCACAGCGGTGACGTTACTGCCGGCGCTGACAGTCAGTGCAGGAAGCTCTCGGCAGCAGCGCGTGCATTAGCAGCGCTCCTGCCGAAAGCAGTTTTAACCCTGTGGACGCCGGGGGACGTGACAGACATCAGAATGTGAGTATGTAGTGGGTTTTTTTTTTTCTTACTTTTACAATGGTAACCAGGGTAAATATCGGGTTACTAAGCGAGGCCCTGCGCTTAGTAACCCGATGTTTACCCTGGTTACAGGTGAACACATCGCTAGATCGGCGTCACACACGCCGATCTAGCGATGACAGCGGGGTGACCAGCGACCAAAAAGAGGTCCTGATCATTCCCCACGACCAACGATCTCCCAGCAGGGGCCTGATCGTTGGTCGCTGTCACACATAAAGATATCGTTAGCGGGATCGTTGCTACGTCACAAAGCGTGACGTTGCAACGATATCCTTTGGTTCAAATACATTTTTATTAAGAATAACAAGATAAATGACATGTTACATTCTTATTTTCAATACAAAGCTTTTTTCCCCCCCTTCAAACATTCCCCTTCAATCCCACCACCCCCCAACCCCACCCAACAAAGCAGCTCACCTTGGTTAGCACTTCCGTCATTAGACCAATATACTATCTAATCCCTCGGCCAATAATATAAGCCACATTTAACATTACCATTAATTAGGAACCTTAATTAACTCTCCCTCTATAATACCCCTATCCCATAGCAATCCACGGAGACCACATTTTATTGAACATTTCGATTTTCCCTCTTTTTTTATAAAACCCCTTTTCCAGTGTCAGGCCCTGCTTCACATACTGGAGGAACTCTCCTCTTGACGGCGGTTCTTCCCTAATCCAATTTCGAGCTATTACCTTCCTAGCCATGTATAACAATCTGGCTATAGCTATCTTTAAGTTGTTATCCACTCCAATCTCATCCACACATCCCAACAAGCACACTATAGGGTCCCTTGGCACCTTACATCCATACGCACCTTCCATACGACTCAAAACTACCACCCAAAAAGCAGCCAGTCTCGGACACGTCCACATCATATGGAGTATATCAGCATCTGCAGTTTTACACCTCGGGCATTCAGAATCATCATGCAATCCTGCCTTATATAGCACCATCGGTGACTTATAAACCCTGTGTATCACATAGAGCTGTGACAGTCTATACGGTTCGCTCAGTGACAATCGTGGGACCCATTCTAGCACCGACTCCCAAGTCTCATTCTCCATTGGACCCAGATCCCTCTCCCACTTAGCTCTCGCCATTATTGGAAACCCCAATAGGAAAGTGTGCAACAGATCTTTATACAAAGTAGATATGACTCCCCCAGTAGTCCCTTCATTACACACATACTCCAGTACTATATCCCTCTGAATTCCAATACCTCCGTTTCTACTCTGAGCTCCAAAAGCATGCCTCATCCGCAAATACTGAAATTCCCCCACAGTCCCAAGACCAAATTCCGCCTGTAATTGGGAAAATGATTTCAATTCACCTCGCTCAATTATTTGATACACGTATTGAATCCCTTTGACTTGCCATTCTGTCAGTACCCCCAGTGCCTCAAACTCCTGTAAGTTGCTGTTATGCCATAGCGGTGAGAATCTAGTCAAATCCGTGACCCCCCCGTATATGTCTCAGCCTACCCCACAGCCTGCGTATCAACAACACAGTCGGGTATAATTTCCCCAGAGCCCCCAGGGATCCATCCTCCAAACATTGTACCACTGGCCTTCTTTTTGTCACCACTTCCATCAGCTGCTGTACCGCCCCAGATGACCCTTCATGCGCCCAGCCTTTTAAATGCTGACTCTGGGCTGCAAGAAAATATATTTCAGGGTTAGGCAATGCCAATCCCCCATCTTCCTTGGGTCGCTGAAGTGTCTCCAGTTTGATACGCGGATGCTGTTTCCCCCATATCAAATTCCTGAACAGAGCGTTAATCTGTCTAAATCTCCCGCGTGGTATCCAAACTGGCGCATTATGAAGAATATACAGTATTTTTGGCATCAAAATCATTTTAATAAGATTCACCCTACCTACCACAGATAAATGCAGTTTAAACTAAGCATCCGCTTTCGCTTTAAGAACACCTAAGATTGGAGTCAGATTTCTATGTATATAGTCAGTAACAGGCATAGATACCCATATTCCAAGGTACTTAAATTGGCTAGTCACCTCCAGTCGCCCATCCTCCAGTGGCTCCCCACCATCATCATCCACCTTAAACAAGACAGACTTACTCCAGTTTATCCTAAGTCCCGACACCGATCCGAAACGCTCAATTATCCCAATGGCTCCCTCCAAGGACGTACCCGGGTCAGCCAGAAATAGCAGAATAGTAAATAGATTAATCTGAGACCATAGAGAAAAATGTAAATCAAACTTGATTGATTTATTCAAGATAACCAGTCATACAAGATGCCGATGCCAACGTTTCGGCCATAGGCCTTTATCAAGGCACTTATCTAAAAAATATTACATGAATCAGTAAATAAACATATCTCTATAAAACTGGTTACAAACAAAACAGAAGAGAATATATAATACAACAATCTCATATATAGAACATCCAGTAGAAACGTGTCCTGAAAGAAAAGGGAAAGGAAGGGGAAGAATAAAAGGGGGGAAAAAGAAAAAAGTGAAGGGGAAGAAAAGGAAGGGGGGGAAGGGGGAATGGAACAACAAGGGAGAAAGAGAGAGGGGAAAAAAAGGAAAAGCACAAAATCACAGTGCAATAACATCTTGCAGTAGACACAAAAAGAACACCCAGTTCCAGGTCCAAAGACATAGGCAGAAAAAACCAATCCATCACCAATAGTAACTGCAGTAATAGCCTGTAGGAAAAATAAATACTTGTATTTTGGTAATGAAGGAGCTAAATAAGATACAGATAAGATAAATCCAAATGGACAATGAGTATCGGAACCATATAACCCATGGACAAAAAGAAAAAAAGTGGCAGGGTACACTGGCAAATTACCTGACAGGAATAGCTGGAGAATGCGGACACCGCCGCTGTAAGGATCGGGTGTAACAGGAGGCGGAAGAGCGCTATTTTATAGGGGAACTGACCCTAGGAACCGGAACGGGAAAGTCCCCTGATACGGCCGTACGCTCTGAAAACAACGGCGTGCGCATGCGCAATGGGAATCGGCTGACGGAAGTGGGGCAGGATGATCGGCTAATGGGTAACCCGACATAAATGAAATAGGCCGCATGCGCAGTATAAAAAAAGAAAGAAACCGCATGCGCACTGAGAGGAAAACACCCGGAAATGGGGCAGGGAAGTAGCCAGCGGGGAGGACCCCAAAGTACCAGAACTAATACCAAGGAATGAAATAGTTATAGTTAGAGTCCACAGGAATCTAGCCAAAGGGAATAGGAGAAAAGAAAATGGGAGAAGCACCACAAACCTGAGATGGATGATTAAAGCACCGAAAAGGTGATGGACCACTGGATCAAGTCTAAAAGGCAAAGAAAACTTTATTAAATACATAATAGCGTAATCTCATGTACATAAACCACTTAACCACAGGATCACGTGATATTACCATGTACGAGGATAATACCATAAAATAAATAGTAATAATAAATAAATAAATCATCATACATATGAAAACCTATATACATCCCAAATGAAAAATATATATATATATATATATATATATATATATATATATATATATATATATATATATATATATATATATATATATACAGTGGGGCAAAAAAGTATTTAGTCAGTCAGCAATAGTGCAAGTTCCACCACTTAAAAAGATGAGAGGCGTCTGTAATTTACATCATAGGTAGACCTCAACTATGGGAGACAAACTGAGAAAAAAAAATCCAGAAAATCACATTGTCTGTTTTTTTATCATTTTTTTTGCATATTATGGTGGAAAATAAGTATTTGGTCAGAAACAAACAATCAAGATTTCTGGCTCTCACAGACCT